>NW_008335967.1:767156-768342 GCF_000622305.1 Nannospalax galili | reverse complement strand
TTCCTACATTTTTAATGCTACTAACACTTAGATGTTTGCACATGTGTCTTTAATCTCTATGTATCTGATGATTACTAGTCACAGCCGGTTACACTCAGATCTTTAGTACCTGAGTATTGATATAAAGTCATCAGGTAGATTTCAGTGGTAATGTTTATCGCCTCTAATATTGAACATGAAGTAAATTTTTATGCTTCCTCCTCAAATATGTCTTTTTTAAAGTTTATTGATTTTTTTGTTTGTATATCATACAGAATATCCCACAAATCTTATTCATCTATATACCCACTTCCCAAATGGCACCCTCCCATAGCCTCCCCCCTCCCACGCACTGGAGCCCACATTCTCTGTCATACCTGTTACTGTACACTGTTGTCAGCACCCTAGCCATTCCCCAGTGCTTGTCCATCTGCTGAATCTAGTCAGCCTATCTAGAGATCCTTGTTTTAGGAAGATCAGATGTTCCTCCTCTAGCAGCAACCAGTTGTCAATAGTCCTTTAGATAAGATTTGGGGTCTGCTGTTTATTTTCCCAGTTCTATGCTGGATTACTGTCTGGGAGTCTCTTGGGCCACGCTGGTCAATAACTCAAAGGAAGGTATCTCTTGTCTGGCATTATTTCTTGTTATGTAGCTTTAGCTATACATATGGACTCTTAAAAAAAATTATTGACCCCATTAATCTTTGATAATACTTTCCTTTTGGGTGTTTAAGATCCTACAATTGGCCCAGATAAACCAATTTATTTTTACTCTTAAGGTCGTTTGAGGATTTGTACCTCAGGGGTCACATAGGCTTGGGAGGAGCCCCTGGCTCCTTTCTTTTACCAGTTCTGTCTATGTGAAGATAAGTCAAAGGTCCTGGTTGACCACAGCTGGCTTCGCTTGGAAGCATGGAGGAAATATTTCCTCTGTGTTGACCCTCCTCTTTGTAGACTGGACACTGGTTCAGGTTCATCTGGTGGGGCCTCCATGGCCTCCTTGATCAAGAGGACAGGTAACTCACAGTTACAGGACATTTTGAGAGATGCTCATAGTCCTCTGGAACTTAGTCGACCTAGGAGGGAAAGGAACAAAAACTGTCCTTTATGTCCCTCTGTCCAAATTAGTATAGGCCTCAAAGTATGGCTATTAAATATCCAAGAAGGTTAGTTCCACCAGTCTGGTCATTTTAATTACCATGTGCCA
>NW_008335967.1:760867-766736 GCF_000622305.1 Nannospalax galili | reverse complement strand
ATTACATTCTTTGATCTGGTTGTATGTATAATTTGTCAGTAGGTTGTTGGCCTAACATGGTTCCTTCTGGTTTTCTAAAACTAGCTAGGCATTATTCATCTCTCATGTTGTCTAACCTTTCCACCATGGTTTTCCCATTTAAGGTGCCTCCATTTTTCCCATTTTTCCCTTACTAATACCCTGCTCCTATGGTCCCACCTCTCTTGCGCTCCTTCTTTCCCTTTGTCCCCTAGCTTTTTAAAAAATTAATACTTTATTTTTTAGTTATGTTTCTGTGTGTATGCTGTGTGAATGTTTGCCATGTTTGTAGGGGCTCTTGGAGGCCAGAAGAGGGCATCAAATTCTCTGGAGCTAGAGTTACAGACATTTGTTAGCTGACTGTCATGGGTTTTGGGAGCTGAACTCCAGTCCTGTGGAAGAGCAGCAAGTGTTCTTATGAGCTGATCCATCTCTCCAGCCCCATGAATACTTCCTTTTAATGTAAAATTCTACGGTGTGTTTTTCTGTTATAAGGTTGTCTTGTACTCCTAACCATTGTGGTTATTTTGTTTGGATACTGTCTTATGTGTTGGTCTAATTTCTGTTTCATTCATAGATTTCAAATGGCTAGTCCAAGAAACACAGATTCAACATGACTATCTCTCCATCTCTGGATTTAGCACAATCCTAAATAAGCCTGGCAGTTAGTGGAAAGTAAAATCCTCTTCCAAGCATCATTAGCAGGCTACTGTTTACTATTTTTGGCAAAATTAAGCTGGAACTGCTTATTTTTCTCTACCAATGAGGTGATTTTGCTCATAAGGACATGTCTTCTAACTTATGAAATCTTGTATAGTACATTGGAACACATGATGAAATCCACTGTTAATTAATATCATCCCAGTCCCCTCATTTGTCAGCCTATATATGGAGACAATGGGATGGATGGGACCATTTCTGGACTGTCATGGAAAGTCTCTGCTGTTCTATGAACTCAGAATAAAATAAAACAAAAGTGAAAAACCCCACGTACACACAGATGCATCGCACCTGTTCTTGAGGAACATCCTTGTATTTCTGTGCTCATGGTGGCTTTTTTTCCCAGGGACTTTTGGTTTTTAGTGACTGCTCAATGTTTGCCTTTGAAATTGTCCTTTCCTTTCTTGTTTAAAAAATTTCCTTTTGTGCATGAAAGCTTTTTTTAGAGCTATTTTTCCAGTTTCTGTTTTACTTAATCATGATATTGGTATAAAATTGTGCTGAGATGGTGCGCAAACAGGAAGAAATTGTGCTGTTTGTAAGTAGACGTAATAATGGTTGGTGTTCTGTTGGCATATAATGAAACTTCTGATGCAGTATTGCAGTTCCAACAGTCACATAGGTATGGAATACGGGAACTATAACTGTAAGAAGCTAAGTACTTTTTCAGAAGCAGATAGCAAGAAGGAGAAAAAAATAAAATTAGTTTGAATGCATGGCTATGGAACCCATGAAAATTCCTTTCTCTCAGGTGTGTAGTGCTTTTGGGAGTGGAAGATGCATGCTGACGCAGGGACCTCATTAGCATCACAGTCTTGTGTGCCTGTCATAATGCAAATGCAGCTGAGGGCTGTGGGCCTCTCAGCACCTGCCTTGCCTGGATCATTGATCAGAGCCAAGCTTTCATTGCTTTTGAATTCCTACCTATCAGTTCAGCTTGGGAAGGAGAGCGATGAGCACAGAGAGCAAAGACAGTAAACAGTGTTTGGAGGAAGTGCTGGATCAAAAGTCCTGTCTTGTCCTTTGTCTTCACAGAACAAGAATGACAAGGGCATGCTCATTGTGGGGTTCCCTGAATTTCCCCATCCAGGAATGAGCTGCATGTGCTCCCAGGGATTAAAGGTGCTGCTTCAGCCAAGCCTGCCCTGTCAGTCTGGGCTGTCAGCAATAATACCAATTACTGTCAGTTTTAATGAAGGCTCCTGAGACCCGAAGGGGACCAGTGTTCTGGCTACTAAAATTGTAGTTCACTTTTCTATTCAAACCCTGAGAAAAATGAGTAATCTTGGGTCTATAGATGAGGATGAGGGGTGAATGAGTCAGTCATTTGAGAAGCACCATACAGAATGTTTTTCTACATGTGACATACTTATTCCTTAGGGAAGTGTTCAGGACATGTAGGTTTCTGTGATGTAAAGATGGGATCAGGATGCTCTCAAATACACTTCCTTTCTATTTTGGCATACATGATAGTACGTGCCTGAAGTAGATTTTCTCAGGGAGGGGAGCAGATTATGTTCAGCTCTTCATTCTTTGACAGATTGCTTAAATGTTCGTATTATCTAGACTGAGTTCCTAGCAGCCTGTAGCTACTGGCTACAAGGTTTAGGGTTTGTGTGTGTGAACGGAATATCTTTAGGATGTGATTCTAAATCACTCAATTGGCTTTTGTGTTCTTAGTATGGCCTAATCTCCTTGGCGAGAAATTTTTGCCCTGGTCATACTTCTATTTTACTTAGCTTTCTTTGATTATCCTTTGATTTAGGGAAGGAGCTGGACTGTTCAAGTGGCCTAAGCCAAGAGCGTAATCTCTATGCAGCACAAATTTCAAGTCAGCACTGATAATCCAGGAGCACAGAGATAGTGACAGTTATAACTGAGCACAGAGATTTAATTTTGAGCAGAGATTTAATCCTCGGAATGAGAACTAGTTCAAGCCATGAAACTGTTTACACCTGCATGTCAAACTGACAAAGGGGAAGTATGAAAAGACCCATGTACATAAAAAGAAATTACAGTGTTATTTTCTGGGGGAAAGGAGAGCCACTACTTTCTTATTGGCCAAAGTCTGAAGGATCTATCACAATATGATTCTCTTTGTTTATAGAAATATCATATAGTGGCAACCACGTGGCTGTGCTTTCGTGTCAAGATGAAATGAATGAATGGTATAAAGAGAAGTCAGGTTACATTTCTGTTTTTTTCCTGTGGTGTATTAGGCTTCCTCTCTAACTCTAACTGCCCTGGCCTCCTGGGCTTCTCAGTTCCATTGCCTCACCCTATCTAGGCAGTTTACAAGCTCTTGGTGGGTTCTCATCTCTTACTGGGCCTTCGTTTCTCCTCCTTCAGAGAATACAGCCTTACACTACCTTATGTCTAGTGTCTAGCAACCCTTATTTTCATATATTTTCCCCACTGTTCTAGGTGGAGAGTTACATTTGGCCTCTTTTTCCATCATCATCAGATATAAATGAGCATAGGTGTTCTTTCCTCTCCTGTTGGCTTTGCTTATACAATGTAGCGTGAAGAACTGTAAAGGGACTGAGACTTTGCCCCGCTTCTAAGATAATCGCAAGTCAATCTGCCACAGTTTAGTGCATAGGCAGAAGGCATGAGACTTTGATCAACTCCTTGTTTGTATTGTTTCTTCTCATCCTGCAACTCCAATGGGTCTGTGTGCAGTGGTAGATGAATGGAGTGCCCGTGGTGGACCTGTGCCACAACTGAGGTTCAAAGCCCCAAGCTTATAAAAGAGTCAATCAGCCAATTTGTGAAATTTTGTCCTGGAAAGACACATTTAAACAGTACTTTGGTTGTTATATAAAGCTACTGCCTTCCTCAGAGGGACACACTATTTTTATCTTCTAGAGATGTTTGACATGCCATTCCAAGTCATTCTTTCCAAGTCATTCTTGGAAAGATAATCAAGACAAAAGTTGTTACAAGGGTATAAAGACTGGCTCTGTGACACAGCCTTCATAAGTGACCTGTCTGAGGGTTTTCTGAAAAATGGTTATTTCAAGTTTTTAAAATCAGATATTAAAGGCTGCAAGTGGTTGTGTAAGATGACTTAAAAGAAATAAATGTCAAACTCAATTTGACAATGGATATTTAGCACACACATATAGATTATTTAGCATTCATTCAATTCCAAAATATGGGATTCTTTATGAACATTATCAGTCACTCAAGGTTTCCACTTTGTCAAGGCAAATTACCAAACAAGGTAGGATTCTGCTTTTACCAGGGTTTTTGTAGGATTTCAACTACAACACGGGCACATTTGCTGTGTAGATTAAAGTACAGTGCCAAGCTGCTGAACTTCAAGAAGGTGTAATGTTATTGTTGAATGCATAAAAGATCATTTCCAATTTAAATTGCATATGTCTCACCATCACTCTGGGCATTTCTAAACTGGAAAGGAAACACTGAAAGAGAGAGAAGCCTGCTGAGGTGTAGCAGGTGTCTTGTCCTACACTGGTCACTGATAAGCCTTCACATGTGACATCTGAAAGAAGGGAGTCTAATTAGGTGAAAGTGAGTGTTGATGTGCCATGATTACACTTCATTATCAAAACAGCTGACCCCATTGTTGGCAAAGTCCCACAGGAAAGCAGAACTATTGGGTAAAACTATCTTGAAAATGTCATAAGCAAGCACATAGCAGCCACTCAAAAGCTTCGGTGACTCATATAACAATTTTAACAACATTGCATTCTCCAAGGAGGCAGGTTGTTTTTTTTTTAAATCACATTTCAAGATAGGCTCACAATAGATAGGAAGACATTGTCCCTGTTGTGAATTTTTCTGCTGGCAGAAAGGGAAGGGACTAACACTTGTAAATGACTTGAAGGGTAAACGTGTCTATTTAAGATGCAGTGACTCTGAAGTCTTTGTGCTTGTCATGGAGAAATTTGCAATTCCATCTCATCCAGAGTCTCCTACTGGGGATAAATGAACACAAGAGGATATCTCATGAGGGTTATGTCTTTCTCATGGGCATGTTGCTGATTTCCAGGGAAGAGAAGAGACTTCATAATTTTCATCAGATTCTTGAGGATCAATTAAAATTAAAAACAGTTTCAGAGTCTAGATTAATGAAAAAATATTTAGGAAACATTTGGCTAGGCATTTTTAACATAATTTCACAATTATTTTGAGTGACAATTGTTCATTCAAGTGTTGGGCTTGTGGAGATGGTACAGCAGGTAAAGGAACTTGCCCCAAGTCTGACAGTCTGATTTTAGTTCCTGGGATTCCTATGCTAGAAGGAGAGAACTGACTCATGCAAGTTTATCCTCTGCCCTCACATGCACACCTTGGGCACATCTGTGCCTTGTTAAATAAATAAATGAACAAATAAATAAATAAATAAAATAAATATATAAATATGAAATTCAAATGTTAGAGTTGAGTTGTTGGATGGAGTCATGGGAAAAAGGTACAAATGGGATTAAAAGGAAAAAGGCTGAATGAGATTAGAACTGTAGTTTTGAGAGAAGAGAAAATTTCATTTGTACATCTTCTGAGTAAAGAATTATCCTGTGGCTAGTAAACAGGCCAATCTGGAATTCTCTTTTTGAGATGGTTAACGAGGACCAAGGAAAACAATTTTAGTTGCTGACGAATTCTCCAGAAAGCCCTGAGAGCTGGGCTGAGGGCTAGAGACAGGCTTCCTCTTTCTATGTAGTGCTCCTCCAGCACCTTAAGCACATTGAAGCCAGTTCCATCCTACTTCTCTGTTCTTCCTGCATGCCATGCCAAACACGATTCCAAGGGAATTTTCCCAAGCAATGCTCTGTGTTCTTCCTAAAACTTTAAACACGAATGTGTCTTACTTTCGTGCTCTTTCATAATGGGGATCCCTCATTACATGCTCTGCTAGCTTAGAAGCACTGAATCATTATTTCCCACATTGTATTTTATATGAAAAATTGGATTTAAGAACACATTTTCATTATTGGCCATTACATAAAACAATTTTTTATTTTATTTAGGAAAATGTTAAAGAGTAATTAAAGGCTATTTAATTATTAATTGGTCTATAAGAATCCTTTCTTCTAGAACATTTAGGAACCATATATTTGCCTGATTGTGCCCAAGAATTCAATCCTAAACTATTGTGATTTCT
>NW_008335967.1:751374-760793 GCF_000622305.1 Nannospalax galili | reverse complement strand
TATATATAAACAATTCTCTCTAATATTGTGCCTCAGGACCTTAGAACATTTTCTTTGCACTGGGATTTTTTTCTATGTTTAATGTTTTATTCATTCTGTGAGAACTTCATAGATGCATACAATTTTGATCATGTCCACTCTTATTCCTTTCCTCCAAACTCTCACTGAACCATCCTCCCCAAATGTTCCCCTACCAATTTCATGCCTCCTCTTCTTCCTCCTCCTCCTTATAACCTATTGAGTTCAATCAGTGCTGGCCATATGTGCATGGGTATGGGGCCATCCACTGGAGCATAGGGAACCTACTAGGGCCACACCCCTGAGAAAAATAACTCTCTTCCAGTAGCTATCAACTGCCAATAACTCCTCAGCTAGGGGTGGGTTTTGTATGCCTTCCCCCACCATGCTGGAATGTTGACTGGCTGGATCTTGTGCAGGTCTTGTGCTGATCACCATAGCTACTGTGAGTTCATGAGTGGCCTGCCACGTTTAGGAGACACTGTTCTGCAGCAGTCCCCTCTCACTTCTGGCTCCTACAATCTTCCTGGCCTCTCTTCTAGAATTTGAGGGGATCCAGTCTATTATGGCAGGGAAGGCACAATGGTAGGAATGGGAGGAGGCAGGTCACATTACAGCTACAGCCAGGAAGCAAAGAGATAGAGAGATGAATGCTGTTGCTCAGCTCAATTTCTCCTTTGTATTCAGTCTAAGACACCCCCCCTTTCCCTGTTCATGGAATGGTACCATTCACATTTAGGTGGGTCTTCCCACATCATTCTAGAAACTCCCAGATAAGTCCAGAGCTTTGTTTCTAGGGGTGACTCTAAATCCCATCAATCAGATTAACCCTCACATTACTGTTATCCCACATAATTCCAAAAACAAGGTGAGATGAAGAGCAATTAAAATAAAAAAGAAATTGGTATTTCTAGAAAATATGGAATGGCATAGTAATATGAATGGCTAAAAGGAAAGCTATTGCTTTGCCCACCGTTTTAATCTAAAAATTCAACAGCTTGATTTAGAATTCAAGGTGTTTAATGAACTCAGGAGCTATTAAAAGTGATATTTGACCTGCATCCTTTAGATGGTCTATTTCACTATCTTTCTTAAGTGTCAAAATTTGTATTCTGTGATATTTTTTAAATTACTATAAGATTTATTTCAAACAAATAGTGCAGAGTGTCAATTAATAAAAAACATGAGTTTCATTTCAGAGTAGCTGTGTATAATTTTGTATTGCATATTTTAATGCTCTTGATGATAAAATGTGTACAGATTTATGAGCCTCCTAATGAAGATGAACTAACCGCTTTGCAGTACAGGGTCATAATAATTTTATTTCCATTTTTAATCTAAAAATCTCAGTTTGAAAAAAGATTTTTAAAAACCATCAACCTTTATCTTTCTTGATGAAATTGGGTAAAGCCTGAAGAAAATAATTGAGGAAACAGTTAAAAATGGCTTAGTTGTACTGATCCAAATGATCTTACTTTGCTATCGAGGTTCTTTTTCCATTTCCATTACCTGTCATCAAGAAGAAGAGAAATATGGTTCCTATAAATTATGTTGCAGAGCACTTGCAGTAGAAAAATGGCAGCCATTATTTTATCAAATTACTTTTTATCTACAGGACGCTCTCCTTGCTGCCATGGTATTGTAAATTAGGTGGTAATGTTTGAAAAAGAGAGTTGCTGCTTCGTTTCTAATCTCTACTTGTATCACTGACAAAATAACTTTGTCTTTTAAGTAAATCTCATAAGGGGCCCATTGATCCTCCGCAGGCTAGCTTACTGCCTTGTTTGGTGCAGATACATTCTCATGATAAAAGTCAGGCTGAAGGAAGGTTTACTTCATTAGTATTATGGAACTCTGGGTTAGCCATATTGTTAACTTGAAGAATGGTCAACTAAACATAGGATACCTATGTCTCTTGATATTCAAGCATCCAACTGACTTTACATCTGTGGATTAAAATGCTAAATTCTGGCTTGATAGTTTTTCATAAATATTATTTAACTGTGAGTAGAGGTGTGGGTTTGGTGGGAAAAAAAATTCCAATACTTGTTCAGAGCTTATGGTGAATTAGGTGTTTTATCTTGTTCAATGTTTACAACTCCCTGCCTCATAGATATCCACTAGCTGTCTTACTACATTCTTGTTTTAGATAAGCAACCTTTTTCCAAGGCCAAATCATATAGCTTCAAAGAGGCAGAATCAGGTCTTCTTAGATGCTAAAGTTCTGTTTTTATACCACCTATCTTAGTCACTTTGCACTGCAAAAAAAACAAAGCAATATAGACCAAGAGGCCAAAACAACTGAAACTTATTCCCCAGAGTTCTGGGGGTGACAGGGTACCAGTGGAGTCAGATTTTAGCACCCCTTTTCTGGGTAGCAGATTATTATTTTCCTGTTGTATCATCACATGGTGAATGAAGGACAAAGGGAGCTCTTTGAGGTCTCTGCTTTAATGGTGCCATTCTCATTCACGAGACGTCTACCCTCATGACCTAATGACCTGCCAAAGACCTACTCTTCTAATGCTACCATATTGAGGGTTAGGATTTTGACATATTATTGGGAATTAAGTTCATTGTTCCATCCAAAATCATCTTCACACATTTTTTGCATATTGGGAACTGTAGGAAAGGTGAGGATAATTATATTTTCAGTTCAGAGCTGAACTTATCTTTAAGAAAGTTTAATGCTTATGGTAAATGGTGATATTTGAAAATAGTTTTAGGAACAAAAGTTCTTTTTTAAGGTACTGAAAACCTATATGGGCAAACAACTCAAAGGGAACCCATTTATTTCTTCATAAAATGGAATACTTACTTGATTTTACTATTTCAAATCCTTTTCTAAGTCGAAATTGCTTTGATTCTGTAATGGTGAAAGATTACTATTAGCTTAAAGGAAAGGAGAAAGTAGTTTCAGGGGAACATATGAATTGAAGGCAAGGTTAAAATCAGAGGCTGTGGAAATACTATCTTTAGGAATTTTTAAAATGTGAAGGACCTACTGGCTTAGAGTGCCCCAAAGGTGAAAAACTGTACATCAACAACTTATCATTTATTCCACATACACAATTCTGTGCCTTTCCTGTATACAAAACATGATGGGGATGTGCAAGAGGTAGTCACCCTCTTCAAGGGGATGTGGATCTATTGGAGGAGATAGATGTGTAAATGTTGACATGAGATAGTACAGTGTTTGCACAGTAGTGATTTTTGACCCATTGAAGTTGACCAAGGAAAATTTAGAAACTCAAAGGTGAGTTAGAATATCTCTTTTTGTGTTATTTCTTTCAACCATATGAAAAGTATGGGTAGTCTAAAGCCATGCTTCCAACATGCCCTTGATCTCTCATCCTCGTTTCTCATACATTCCCAATTTTATGCCTTTTGAGTTTTCCAAGACCCTCCAAGTGATGCCCCTGCACTTCTTGTGCCCTTCTCCCTTCCCTCCCATCATCTCTGTGTACTGATTCAAAAAGAAAAAAAATACAGCACAGCTAGTCTAGCAGGGAAAGCCAGTCTCTGGGGTCAGAAAGGAAAAGGATCCTACTGGTGAGCACAGAAAGCTCCTGCAGCGGCCTGCAATAGCTGTAGTGTGGTTTGTAGACCCGCTTCCCTTATTTTCAGTGTAGAATTTCATTCTATGAGGTCATACTCGAGATGATTGTAGGGTTTGAACAATCTGGCAAGAGTCACAAAGCTAGATTGACCCTCGGACTAAAGCTACAGTAGCCCTAGGACTGGCCTTCAGACTCCATCATGACCGTGGTCAAAGGGATTTTGTCCAGGATGTGCCCATGCCCTAAGCTCAACCATTAAGTGGCCCTTCAGGAAACTGGGTCAATCTTTTTTCCTTTGTGTTCACAAGCTATTAAGGTCATTCAGTATGGAACTGTTAGCATGGATTTCCTTAGGTGGATGCTATAAGCATCCTGAAGGATAAAGTTGACTGAGGAGGAGAGCAGAAGGAGAAAGTGAACCAATATACTGTTGGCAACCTAGGCTCTAGGCCCAGCAGTATCTGAAACAGATACATCTCTGTATTTTCTAGTTGCATAGCATAAACTATTAAATGCCATCTCTCTCCCTTTAGCTAGTACATGGAGTTGCAGAGTCCTGGGAATGCACAGCCTTGGTTGTGTTTGCAGGAAACTGCGTTTATTAACAACTGCTGTTCAGTTTCACCCATCCCGGGTCATCCATCCTTTCCTTGCAGACTCAGCAGGCAAGCTGCTAGCCTAGAGTACCAACAGCTCTTCATTACCCAAGGTCCCACCCTGCCTGCTTTATTAGGACAGCTTGGTTGACAGTTCGGTGTCCCCTCACTCCTTTCCTTCTTTTGGGGGTGTACACATCTCAGAGGCTTCTCTATAGTGGCTGCAGTACAGACCCTGTTTGAGTTCACCTCAGCCACTTCTTCAAAACCTTGGAACTGAGGTTGCCTATCTTTCCAAAGAGCAAACTGGGATTTTTGGTATTTGATTTCCTTTCTTTCATGATTCATGTTTTATCTCCTTAATTAAAGAATAAAGAAAACATAGCTTCCCAGTACCAGGCCTCTACTGGGAGGACTTTAGAAATGGCCTAGAGGCTGAGGTGGTGCATGTCAGCAACAGCAAGACCTTTAATATTTAGGGACTTCAACTCAGGCTTGGCCACACCAAGAAAACACCGAATGCTTCTCACTCACTGTTTTTCCAGTTTCATTTGCCCTAGATGGGTAGAACTGGTGTACCTTCAAAATGTCCCCCAAAGATGGATTAGCCTGATCCATCTTCACTTCTGCACAGCAGCACTCTGTTCAGCACACACCCTATGCCACCTTCCCTGACCCTGGAGGAGGACAGCCTGCAATGGACCCATGAAGAAAGGCCCTTAGTGTCCTGCCTTTGGAAGCCTGAGTATAGGCCTTCCCTCCAGCTTCCTACAGCTTGATGCTTTTGCCCTGGACCACTTACTTGCCAGGCCATTCGGGGCTGTTTGCTTTCCCTGATGCTGAGCTAGTTGGAGAAATGTCAACTCAGGCCCTGGTGCTTTCTCAGCTGTTGCAGAAAAGAAAACACCAATCTGCTAGCTGTGTGGATTGGAATCACTAGGAAGATAAACTGAGTAAGGCAAACGGGAGCGAGCTCTACCTAGAAGCAGGAAGACAGCTGGATGCTGGGGTTTATTTACTTACCATTTCTTAAAACTATACAATTCACCCATTTCAAGTGGACAATCCAGGAAGTGAGGGTGTTGGTCAGTCCTAGAGGACACCTGTAACCTGTATGAGGCTCTGGTTTCAACCCCCAGACACCGACAGCAAAGAGGATTTTTCACTATATTTAGAATTGTGTGACTGTCAGTGCAAACAATTTTAGGACATTTTCATCACCCACTAAAGAAATGCCTTGCTTCAGTTGGGTGTGGTGGCACAAGGCTGTAATCCCAGGTCTGTGGACATGGAGGCAGGAGGATCAAGAGGTAAAAGCCAGCCTGAGCTACATAGTGAAAACTTGTCTCAAAATATAACTGTGTGGAGACAAGAAATGCTCTCTCTCTCTCTCTCTCTCTCTCTCTCTCTCTCTCTGTTTCTGTCTCTCTTCTGTGAATGGAATACATAGTTTTAAAAAAATAAAAGAATGTGAGGAAAACCCCTTTTGACATGATAAAACAGGAAACAAAGGCTGTTCTGAGGAATTATGTTGGATATGTAGGTCCCCTGGGAATGTGTGAGGAATAATTATGTCATTTCCACTTATGATCCACTGTAACTTACAAATTAAGAGACTTAGTTTTAAACAAAGACTACTGGGTGGCTCTGGAGAACACCCTGACAATTGCTGGATGTTCTAGTTTGCTTTCAATTGCTGTGATAAAACACTGTGACCAATACCAACTTGGGGAGGAAAGGCTTTATTTGGCTTACATCTCCTGGAACAGTTCATCAGGGAGCCCAAGGTAGGAACTCAGGGCAGGAATCTGGAGGCAGGAGCTGAAGCACAGGCTATGGAGGAATGCTGCTTACTGGCTTGCTCCCCTGGCCCATGCTCAGTGCTTTCTTATACAATACAGAACAACCTGGCCAGGGGGTGGTGCTGGCCCACAGTGGCCTGAATCCTCCCACAATCACTCAAAAATCAAGAAAATACTCCACAGATATGGCCACAGGCCAATCCAATGGAAGTAATTTCCCAGTTGAGGCTCCCTCCACCCACGTATGTCACAGTTGACCCCTTTTCACTTGACACACACACATCACTATGAAACCACAACTTCTCCATTTCTTGTCACCAAGATATGATTTTAACAATATTGCAACATAAGATTGTACAACCTTAAAAGTCCCAACAGTCCTTAAAAAATCCAAGCACTTAAAAATTCATAGTCTCAGGCTGGGCGTAGTGGTACATGCCTTTAATCCCAGCACTTGGGAGGCAGAGACAGGTGAATCTTTGTGAGTTCGAGGCCAGCCTGGTCTACATAGTGAGTTCCAAGACAGCTGGGGCTACAGGGAGACCCTGTCTCAAAAAGCCAAAAAAAAAAAAAAAAAAAAAAAATCATAGTCTCTTGGCTGTGAACTCTTGTAAAGTCCAAAACAAGTACTGTCTTATTTCAGAAAGGAAGAATTGGGCACACTTAAGCAAAACCTAAGTCCAGTAAAGTAGCTCAAGGCTGGACATCTGAGATTCACTCAGAGTCTTCTGGGCTCTGAAGGGTTTTGGCAGCTCCACTTCTCTGACTCTGCCATCCGCAATATACACAGCTCATCTCTCAGCTCAATTCTGCACCTGTTGCTCCCTTTGGTAGTTGTCTCATGGTCCTGGTATCTCCAAAAAAGTTGGGTCTCCACTGAAACTAAGGCTACATTTTCAGCACTGCCTCTTCTGCAAAGCCTCAGATTCTCTCCATGACTCCTTCAATACTGGAGCCTTCACTGCAACTGAGGCTGCACTTTCACCAATGGCCTTTTCTGGCCTCTCAGGGTGCCAAGCCTTAGCTGCTCTCTGTGATCCCTTCATACTTTGAACACCAGAACCATAAAGGAGATTTTTACACATTACCAAGACCTGCTTCCAGTTTGAGATGGAGGCTTGGGCCCCTTTTGGACCATAGCTTCTGTGATGACCCTGAGGAAATACCTCCTAGAAGATTTTGCCACAGTGAAGCTGGTCTCTTGTTACTTACAGCAGATTGTTCAGCCCCAGCTAACCAGCATCAATTGTCCCAGTAAAGCAAAGTTTTCACTTCAGTGGTTCTGGGAGCTTCTTAATCACAGCTGATTCTTCAGTCCCAGCCGACCGGAACCCACAGATTCTCAATTCAAGATATCACAAACATCCCTGATCATCTCCACTTCCCTTTAAAGCTTCACAAGCCAGGCATCCATCATCCACAGCTCTTTCAGCATAACTGTTCCAAGTTCCACAGCAACAAACTCTAAGCTCTCAATGGCTTTTCCAGCCCAAAGTTCCAAATGCTTCCATAATCCTCCCCAAAACACCAAGGTCAGGTCTGTCATAGCAGTATCCCACTCTCGGTACCACAATCTGTATTAGTCAAGGTTCTCTATAAAGAAACAGAACCAGTAGAATGAAATATATATATATATATTTATATTAAGCTTCCAAGATAGAGTCTGAGTAGTCCAACAATGGCTGTACCACCCTGGAGAAGCTGAAAATCTGGCAATTGCTCAGTCCACAAGGCTGGATGTCTCAGTAATCCCAATCTGGCGCTAAAGGCCTGACTGATTCCAGGGGATCTTCTAGTCTTCAGTCTACAATGGAATCCGAAGAAGTTGGTCACAGCAGCAAGATGAACTTACAAATGAGAGAGAAGGCAAGGGGCAAAAAAAGAAGGAGCTCCCTGCTGCCATGGCCTTTTATACAGGCTGCCCTCAGAAGATAACACCCATATTTAGGGTTGGTCTTCTAGCTTCAAATGATCCAATCAAGAAGGTCTCTCATTTCAGTTAAACCAAGATCCAGTCAAGTTGTTACCCAGGATTAGCCATCACATTGGAGAAGCCAGATTAAGACGTACACGTCCTCACTTCCAGCTTCCCAGGACCACTCACAGAGTGTCACATCCAAGACTCACTAGTTTTTTTGGCTAGAGCTTATTGTCTCAGACTTTACAGGGTTTGGTATTGGAGAAAATTTGGGTTACTTTTTGAAAAAGTAATGAAGTGGGGCTGGAGAGATGGCTCAGCAGATAAGAGCACTGACTGCTCTTGCAGAGGACCGAAGTTTGATTCCCAGAATCCACATGGTGGCTAACAGTCGTCTGTAACTCCAGTTCCAGGGATCCGACAGCCTCTTCTAACCTCAGCTGACATTGCATGACATGGGTGCACTTACATATGTGCAGGCAATACACTCATACACATAAAATAAAAATAATAAATAAAAAGAAAAAGTAATGAAGCATAATTTTTCTTGTTAAAGATTTATTATATATAGACCACCATAAAAATAGGATTAGAAATTTTTGGACTCCAAAGGTTTATTTTAGAATTTCCAGTGGCCCAAACTTATGAGATGATGCAGGCAGACAAATTAATCACTTTCCTTTGCATTGACATTTGGTAACGATTTTGACATATGACTACAATCATTCTCTATGGTGTAGTTATCTTGTTTTAGGGCATTGGGATGCAATTATGTATATATGTTAGTTTTTGTGTATTTGAGTCTATCAGAAGTCCCTAGAACAGAAACTTGCATGTTTCTCTAATGAAGCATGCCTCTGCCTCTTATCTATTTTTACTATTTATGGTATTCTCAGATTATGACTTAAGGGTCTTTTTCAAAACCCTGAAAAAGCCATGACTTTTTCATTTCTGGTTATCATTATCTGTCTCAGTGGTTCCAGCACCTGTGTAATACATTACAGCAGTTACCATGGTCGTGTCCCTTGGGATCCAGTCTTGCCTGTAGACTCATGCAGTGCCTTGAAGCCATCATGCTGGTATAAAATCTACCTCCTCTCAGTACTTGAAATTGACTTTATCTTTTAAAAAGAACCTAGGTGTCTAGCTATGTTGCAGTGAGAATCAATTTACAGTTAGATACTATCTCAGATCACTATATAGATATCATCAATTTATTAGATGTGTAAAGTTTGTTCTTTGGTTGAAAAGATAATTCCGTCTATTATTATTGTTATCATCGTCATTATTATTAATATGTATGCATATGTGTGATGTGGGTAAGTACATGTGTATGCTTGTGTGTATGTGCATGTGAAGGCCTGAGGTTGATGCCAGTGACTTTCCTCAATTGCTTTTCACTCTCTCCACTTTTATTTAACTTTTTATTATAACATTTTAATGAATGAATGAATGAATTATTTTTTAATTGGATTTTTGCAATTTTTGTTCTATATAATTTGATTAGTTTATTGACCTTTCTTCC
>NW_008335967.1:747151-749940 GCF_000622305.1 Nannospalax galili | reverse complement strand
TCTTTGAGAATTCTCTGTTTAGATCTTTAGCTCATCTTTTAATTGAGTCATTTGCTCTCTTGCTTCATTTTTTGCGTTATTTATATATTCTGGATGTTAAATCTCTGTCAGATGTGTCACTGGTGAAGACTTTTTCCCATTTTGTGGGTTTTCTCTTCCATTTTTTGATTGTTTCTTTTGCTGTACAGAAGCCTTTTAGTTTAATGGGGTCCCATTTATTGATTGCTGACCTTAATTCCTGAGCAACTTCTGTCTGATTTAGAAAATCCTTTCCTGTACCTATATCTTGTAAGTTACTGCCAATATTTTCTTCTAATAGTTTCAGGGTTTCCAGTTTCACATTAAGGTCTTTGATCCATTTGGAGTTGGTTTTTGTGCAAGGTGCAACATAAGGATCTTGTTTCATTCTTCTGCAGGTGGAGATCCAGTTTTGCTAGCACCATTTGTTGAAGATGCTGTCTTTCCTCCATTGTGTGTTCTTGGCACCTTTGTCAAATATCAGGTGGCTGAAATTGCATGTACTTGGGTTTGGATCTTCAGCAATGTTCCATTGATGTATGTGTCTGTTTTTGTGCCAGTACCATGCTGTTTTTATGGCTATGGCTCTATAGTATACTTTGAGATCTGGTATAGTAATCCCCCCAGTGTTGCTCTTTGTGCTCAGGAATGCTTTGGCTATCCATGGGGTTTTGTGCCTCCATATAAATTTAAGGATGGATTTTTCTAATTCTGTGAAGTACGTCATGGGGATTTTAATTGGGATTGCATGGAATCTATATATTTCTTTTGGTAGGATGGTCATTTTCACAATATTAATTCTTCCAATCCATGAACATGGGCAGTCCTTCCATCTCCTTGTGTCTTCCTCAATCTCTTTCTTTAATAATTTAAATTTTTCGTTGTAGAGATCTTTGGTGTCTTTGGTCAGATTTATTCCAAGATTTTTTTTGCAGCAATTGTGAATGGGAGCATTTCCCTGTATTCTTTCTCCAATTGTTTGTTATTGGTATATAGAAAGGCTACTGATTTTTGTAGATTGATTTTATAACCTGCCACTATACTGAAAGTGTTGATCAGTTCTAGGAGTTTTCTGGTGGAACTTTTGGGATCTCTTAGGTATAGTATCATATCATCTGCAAACAGTGATAGTTTGAACTCTTCTTTTCCAATTATCACTCCTTTAATTTTCTTCTCCTGTCTTACTGCTCTATCAAGGGTTTCAAGCACTATGTTGAAAAGGAGTGGAGATAGTGGACATCCTTGTCTGGTTCCTGATTTTAATGAGAATGCTTCCAGTTTTTGTCCATTTAGAATGATATTGGCTGTGGGTTTGTTTTATATAGCTTTAATTATGTTGATGTATGTTCCATCCAGTCCAATTCCCTCTAGGACTTTGAACACAAATGCATGCTGAATTTTGTCAAAAGCCATTTCTGCATCTATTGAGATGACCATGTGGTTTTTGCCTTTGAGTCCATTTGTATGATTAATGATGTTTATTGACTTGCGTATATTGAACCATCCCTGCATCTCTGGGATAAAAACTGGATGATCTTTTTGATGTGTGTCTGTATGCATTTTGCAAGTATTTTGTTGAGAATTTTTACATCTATGTTCATTAAGGACATGGGTCTATAGTTTTCTTTATTGGTTGTGTCTTTACCTGGTTTGGGTATTAGAGTGATGCTGGCTTCATAGAAGGAATTTGGGAGCTCCCCCTCTGTTTCTATTACTTTGAATAATTTAAGTAGTATTATTTGGAGGTTTTCTTTAAATGTCTCATAGAATTCTGCTGTAAATCCATCTGGGCCTGGGCTTTTTTTAGTTGGGAGGCTTGGTATTACTATTTCAATTTCCTTATATTTATGGGCCTGTTTAAACTGTTGATCTCTTCTTGGTTTAACTTTTGAGGTTCCCACGATTTCAGATATCCATCCATTTCTTTTAGGCTTTCAGATTTCTAAAATATTCCCTTATAATGGTCTGGATCTTTTGGGTGTCTGTTGTGATGTTTCCCCGTTCATCTCTGATTTTGTTGATTTAGATTTGCTTTTTCTTTCTTTTGGTTAACTGGGCTAAGGGTCTGTCTATCTTTTTTAGTTTTTCAAAGAACCAACTCTTAGATTCATTGATTCTTTGTATTGTTTTCTTTGTTTCTACTTCATTAAATTCTGCTCTGATTTTTTTTTACTTCTTCTCTTCTGCTGGGTTTAGGTTTAATTTGTTCTTGCCTTTCCAGAGTCTTGAGTTGCAATGTTAAATCATTTATTTGTGTTCTTTCTAATTTTTTTTTAATGTAGGCACTTAAAGCTATAAACTTCCCTCTTAGGACTGCTTTTAATGTGTCCCAGAGATTGTGTTGTATTGTCCTTTTCTTTGAATTTTAGGAATTTTTTTATTTCTTTCGTAATTTCTCTTTTGACCCATTCATTGTTTAGGAGTGTGTTGTTCAGTCACCATGAGTTTGTGTAGTGACTAGGCTTCGTCCAATGTTGACTTTGAGCTTTTATTGCTTTGTGGTCCAATAGAATGCATGGAATAATTTCAATATTTTTGTATTTGTTGAGGTTTGTTTTGTGGCCCAGTAAGTGGTCAATTTTTGAAAAAGTTCCATTAGGTGCTGAGCAGAAAGTATTCTTTGGTGTTTGGGTGGAATAATCAAAAGATGTCTGTTAGGTCCATTTGATGTAAGGTATTGTAAAATTCAGATGTCTCTCTGTTATTTACCTGTCCTGTTTACCTATCTAATGGAGACAATGTGGTATTGACCCCCCCTACTATAAAGGAGT
>NW_008335967.1:734265-746675 GCF_000622305.1 Nannospalax galili | reverse complement strand
CTGGGCAGAATATTCTGGACAGGCACCTATTGTCATTTAGAGCTGGAAATACTTTGGTCCAGGCTCTTCTGGCTTTCATAGTTTGCAATGTTAATAACTCAGCTGTAATTCTGATGGGCTTTCCTTCTTTGTTTGCAATTTGCTTTTCTTTTGCTGCTTTCAGTATTCTCCTCTTTGTTCTGTACATTTAATGTTTTTACTATAATATGTCATGGGGAGTTTCTTTTCTGATCATGTCTATTTGGTGTTCTTTGTGCTTCCTGTATTTGTATGGGGATGTCTTTCCTCAATTTGGGGAAATTCTCTTCTACAATCCTGTTTAAGATATGGTCAATACCATTAACCTGAGATTCTTCTCCTTCCTCTAGTCCTATGATATGCAGATTTGGTCTTTTCATGGTGTCCCACATCTCTTGTCTATTCCATTTCTGTGTTTTTAAAAATTTTCCATAATCTTTGCTTGAGTGGTCCAATTCTTCAACTTATCCTCCAGTGTTGATATTTTGTTTTCCATTTCATTCATTCTTGAGGTGAGGCTTTCCTCTGTTGTTTCAAGTTGGCTTATTGAGTTTTGCACTTCCTTCTTCATTTCTGCCTGAGTTTTCTTCAATGTTTCTATCTCTTTTGTGAATTCATTCAGAAGTTTATCCCTATCTTCCTTCAGCTCTTCGATTTGTTTGTTCATGTGTTTTTTAAATTCACTGAATTCTTTGATTATGTTTATGATTGTCCTTTTAAATTCAGTGTTCTGGGTTATCTCTAGTTGGTTCTCTTTATCAAACTCTTCTACAGGATTGGTGGGGTTTGGTGGGGATAGTGCTTTGGTCTTCCATTTTATTATTCTTTTGTTGTGATTTTGGCATGTGAATTTCTTTCATCGTTTATGATTCTGATATGAGAATTAAGTTGAAACATGCTTTTGTTTCTATTATCCAGGTGCCTAGATACTTTATTGGTTATGTAAAGCTGGTTGCTACAGGGTTCAGGTTTTCTCAGGTTTATTTTGGAAGGAACTGATGGCTTCAGATTGGCTATTCAGGGTTACCTACAGTTTCCAGTCAGTTACACTCAGGCTTCCTTCACCACGTGGAGGCAGGATCCATGCTCTCTCAGGCAATCCTGTGATGTCAACCCTATGCCAGAGGGAGGCCAGAGGGGTCCAGAACTCGGCACTCTCTGGTGGTCTGCTGAGATCCTAGAAGCTACACTGATGGAGGTCTGAACCTAACCTCTCAGGCTGTCTGGTAGGATCTCAGCCTTAGCCTCCCAAAGCCAGATCTGCCCTGGGGCCTTGGGAGGGGCCTCACAAAATCCAGGTAGGGGGATGGTATGGTGCAATTAGGGGAAGCTCACCACCTCCAGGAGGCAGGATCAGGGCCTGTCAGGCAGTCCCCTGGGTTGTCAGGCTCTCTGGTAGTTGGAGGCTAGAGGGAAGCCAGAACCTAGCACTCTCTGGTGGTCTTCTGAGCTCTGAGACCCTACCCCGATGGAGGTCCAAACCCACCCTCTCAGGCTGTCTGCTAGGATCAACCTTTCCAAATTTTCAAATTGAAACATGCATATATGGGATTTCAAATCTAGCATCCAGCCATGAGAGAGAACATGTGATGTTTGTCTTTCTGAGTCTAGGGTTACCTCACACAGGATGATTGTTTTCAGTTCCATCCATTTAACTGTGAGTTTCATTTTTAAGAACTGAGTAACATTCCATTGGGTATATGTATCACAACTTTATTATCCCTTCATCTAGTTGATGGGCATCTAGGTTGTTTCCCATTTTTGGCTATTATGAAAACGGCAGTAATGAGTATGGATGAACAGGCATTTCTGTAGTAGGGCAGAGTCTTTTTGGTATATGCTTGAGAGTGGTGTAACTGGGTTATATGTATTAAAGAAGATACCAGAAGTGGAAAGACCTCCAATGCTCATGAAATAATATGGTCAAAATGGCCATCATACCAAAAGCAATCTGCAAATTCAATTAAATACCTATTAAAATTCCAATACAATTCTTCACAAAAATTGAAAAAAAATCTCAAACTTCCATGTGGAAACAGAACAAAACCAGGATAGCCAATGTAATCCTGAACAGTGAAAGACCTGATAGATGTATTACTATCCCTGGTCTTAAATTATACTACAGAGCTATAGTAATAAAAACAGCATAGTACTGGCATAAAAACAGATACATTGATCAGTAGAATAGGATTGAGCACCTAGATTTAAAGCCATACATTTACAGTCACCTGATTTTTGGCAAAAGAGCCAAAAATACACACGAGAAAAGACAGCATGTTCAACAAATGGTGCTGGTCAAACTGGATAAGGGCATGTAGGCAAATAAAACTAGATCCCTCTCTCTCACCATGCACAAAACTCAACTGCAAATAGATCAGGTACCTCAACACAAGACTCAATACCCTGAATCAGGTAGAGGAGAAAGTAGGGAATACATTGGAACTTATTGGCACAGGAAAGGATTTTCTGAACAGGATTCCTACAGCATAAGCATTAGGTCCAGCAATTGGCAAATGGGACCATATGAAATTAAAAAGCTTCTGTACATCTAAGGACACCAGCATTTTAGTGAAGAGGCAGCCTACAGAATGGGCAAAAATCTTTACGAGCTATACCTCTAACAGAGGATTAATATCTAGACTATACAAAGAACTAAAAAAACTAAGCATAAAAACAGCAAAGAACCTAATTAAAAAGTGTGGCAAGGAGCTGGACAGGGAGTTCTCTAAAGAGGGAACAAAAATGAATGGGAAAAACTTAAAAAAATGTTAAACACCTTTAGTCACCAGGAAAATGCAGATTAAAAGTACTTTGAGATTTCATCTTACCCTCTCAGAATGGCAAAGATCCAAAAAAACAATAAACAACAAATGCTGGTGAGGATGTGGAAAAAGGGGAAATCTTATCCACTGCTGTGGGAGTGGAAACTGGTGCAGCCACTATGGAAATCAGTGTGGAGATTTCTCAAAACCTCGAAATTTATTTATTTTTGAAAATTTCATACTTGCGTGCAATGGATTTTCATCATATACACTCTCCACTTCCCTCCTCAATTTCTTCCCCAATTCTCCCAGTAACCATCTTCCAACTTCATGCCCCACCCCCCAAATTCTGTGTCTATGTGGATGCAGGTATGCATTTAACTTAATGTACTTTTGTATATATAATGAAGGACATTTGGGGACACAGATTATACTGTTTTTTTTTTTTTGTTTTTTTTGAGATAGGGGCTCCCTGTAACACCAGCTGGCCTGGAACTCAATGGAGACCAGAAGTACAGCCCCTAGGGAAGGAGCCTCCTGTATATCCCTCTGTACATGTCTGACCATCTTGGGGCCCACAGAGTACAGGTTGGAAACTGGAGGCAGAACCATGGGTTTTTTTTGTTTTGTTTTGTTTTGTTTTGGTCTTTTTGAGATAGGGTCTCCCTGTAACACCAGCTGGCCTGGAACTCACTATGTAGACCAGGCTGGCCTTGAACTCACAGAGATCTGCCTGCCTCTGCCTCCGAAGTGCTGGGATTAAAGGTATGAATGTGGAGCTTATCGATTTGGGAAGGCTGGCCAACCAATGAGCCTCAAGGATTTTCTTTTTTCTGCTCCCCGGAGGTGCTCTTTATAGCCATGTGCCACCATTCCTGGCTTTTTGTGTGGGTTCTTGGGATCCAAACCTAGGTTCTTGTGTTTGTGCTGCGGCAGGCACTTTAGTAAATGAGCCATCTCTTCAGCGCCTTCTCTCTGTCTTTTTTTTTTTGACAGTCTTCTTATTTATCATGCGTTGGCCACAAATTCCTAGTCCTCCTACTTCTTCCTTCTGTATACTGAGCTACAGGTGTGCACCACCGTACTTAGCACAAAATTCTTGAATAGTGTTCTTTCCCATTATGTGGAACTCTGATTTTGGTGTACTCTTCATAACTCTTGAAGTGCTATGTTACTTTTTTCATGCCTTCAGTGTTTTTGTATTTTATTTTACACAGTTGAAATTGAATTAGTTTAGAATTTGTAGGTGAATGTATCCTTCTGTGTCACATCTATAATGACTTTTAATCTAAAGTACCCTGGGATGTGCATCCTAAGGCTATCCTGGCATTAGATTCCCTTGGAACTGGAGTTAGGGATCGTTAACTGCCACGTGGGTGCTGGGAATCAAACCCAGATCCTCTGTAAGAGCAACCAGTGCTCTTAACCACTGACCAACTCTCCAGCCCAGAAGCATAATTTATTTATTTAAAAAAATATTTATTATTTTATTTTATGTGTATGCATGTATTGCTCACATGTAGGTAAGTGCATCCGTGTCATGCAATGCCTATGGACAATAGAAGAGACTGTCCGATCCCCTGGAACTGGAGTTACGGGAAGTTGTTAGCTGTTATATGGGTGCTGGGATTCAAACCCAGGTCTTCGGCAAGAACAGCCAATGTTCTTAACCATTGAGCCATCTCTCCAGCCCCCAGAGACATAATATTAAGTCACACAATATACTAGCAAATGTTGGTTGGTAGTTGGAAATTATAGCTGAGGATATCAAGGGAGATTTTACAGAGGAGGTAGAATTAAGCTGTGCCTTAGGGGGTGACTAAAGAGGAAATATGAGATTGAGGATCTTTCATAAACTAGGGTGCAAAAACCATGGTATTATGATTCTTCAGTTCCTTCTGAAGACTGGAGACTGGTTAGTTCAAGCAACAGAATATGAAGAAGCAATGGAGGGCGTATTAATTAAGGAGAGGGTGGCTTCCTCTTAGTGACATCAGTCGAGTTGGGAGAGAGGATGTAAGAACGAAAAGTCATAGTTAACTGATGTTTCAACTTGTTTTTCTTAAAGACTTGTGAAGTTATTATATGAAAATAAATTTATAAGAGCCACCTTATATTTATTGCTTTTTCTAAGGCATGAAGGAAGATAATTTTATTTTGGAGATTGTGGATTGTGAGCTGTGACATAGGTAAGCTTGTGGGACTTGAGTGCCTGGGGGTGGCAATGCTGGCTGGAACTTGATAGAGAGCTCTGGACTGCAGCGAGGTGAGGGAGTGAAAGTGCTTGGCAAGAGATGGCTCCAAGAAGAGGAAATCATCTGATGCTTTCCCACAGGCTGGTGGCAGCCAGAGTGCCTCAAACTCAAGCAAAAACAAAACAAAACAAAATAAACTTCATGAAGTCTGCACTGAATACTGGTGGACCCTTTTAAGGAGAAACATTTTCCAGTTAATAGCCACCTGGTCAATTTACTATTTTCTAAATTATTATTTTCTAACATGGATTTAATGAGCAGTTATCTGAGACAGCAGTTTTCTTTGCTGCTTTCACTTCACAAACCTCTTTGATCATGTTACAAGAGTAAGGCTTTGATTCTCCATGAGGAATTTCTCTGTAGGGCATTACTTTGGGACCTAAAGTTTTTAGGACAGCAAGCAGAGGACAACTCAATTACTTTAAGGGTTGGGGTGTAGAACAGTGGCAGAGCATGAACCTCACATCTGTGAGGCCTTTGTTTCAATTCCTAGCACACACACACACACACACACACACACACACACACACACACAGTGCCTTTCATTAAGACACTGGAAATTTCTCCTTCTTAAGAAATACAGTCCCCAAATTGTTTTACTTCTTGTCTTTGTGTCATAATTTTACTTTATGTATTTTTCACCTTTCATATTTTTGTTCAAATTTTAAATTTACATTTTGATAATGTGGATAATTTGTATCCATTTTGTACTACTAATAATTTTAATGAATTATTAATTCAAAGAATTCATAGCTTTCTATTGACAAGAAAAATATAAATTTCTGCATTTTGTTGAGCAGATCTGTAATAAGGTGATTATACAGAACTTGTAAGTATGTGTGTATAAACAGGAAAAGAAAAATACCAACTTAAAGAGGAAAAGAAAAAGATTTTTTTCTCAGGACCTGCAAACAGAAATAGTTGAAATACTTTAACAGCTGACACAGTAACTGGCATGTCTTCCACACTAATGTGAGCACTGTCCTGGAACTCCAATTGGCTTCTCAGGGTCTAACTTAGAACCTTCTATTATAAACCAATTCTGTAGCTTCTTTGGGCTTTACTTTGGGAAAGCTCAAAGACCTCAGGAGTCATCAAAACAACATCTTGGATGCCTTTTTAAAGTCCAAAAAAGTGTTCATCCTTCCTTCTGTCTTTGTGGGTCTTCCATCCCTCTCCCTTCTTTGCATGAATGAGTTAATTATTTGCTTTGCTATTTAAATGCTAAACACTGATTATAAGTACTGGGGGATGTGCCTGGTGAAGAAAATGATCCTGTGATTCCTGAATGCTCTGACCCTACAGGCCAGAAGAACTAGATCTTATAAAACAAGCATTAATATACAGTATAAGGCTATGACAAAGGAGTGCATGATATCACAGTGAGAACATAGAAAAAACACTTCATCTGGTCAAAGTTGGGATGTCAGTGGATCTTCCCATCACGTAGTAATCTACCTTTATTCTTCCATCCCCATTTTTTCTAGGTACTGTTCTAGTAAGGTTTCATAGAATTTGCCTTCTACTTAGGAAGTGGGTACATAGTAAACAGCTAACAGGGGACGGGTAAGATAAATTTCAGATGAGGCTGAATGCTGTGTAGTAAAACAGGATGATTCATTCATTCATTCTCTGAACACTTAATTAGTTTCATATATTATCTTCACATTGGTCTAAGTACTAGGCATGTAGAGAACAAGATGAGACAAAGCCTCTTTCTTTTGGAGCTTATATTTATTTTTTATTAGAGGAAAGAAATAGTGTACAAACAAACATTGTCTAAGCAAGGTTAGGCAGTGGTAATGGTTAGAAAAGAAAAGAGCAGGAAAGGGGGAGGGGAAAATTTGATAGAGTAGAGGTGAGGGGAAATTTCTTTCAGACATGGTGAAGAGGATCTTGTTCTAAACGTAATCTACAGTGATTAAAGAAATTTGAGCAGGTGTAAGGTGCTCTGACTTAAGTTTTAAAAAGATCACTTGATTTCATTCTTTTTGTTACCTTACATAACATGGGGTATGACTTTAGCTTGGGCGATGAGGGAGGTGTCTTTATTCAGAGAGATCTGAACTGCGTGCCACAGCTGAGAATGTTAAGGACAAGAACTACTCATGTGGGTGCTCAGGAAGGTCATTGTGTATGTAGAGGCATTAGCAAGAGTTTAGGTCTGGAGGTGAAGGAGGTACACTCTGCTGAGAAAGCTGAAGTCCAGTGTTCGTAAGTGGAGCTGGGACACAGCAGGTTGAAAATGTAGAGCAGTAAGTTAGTTAGGATTTTGTCTTAAGGGAGGAAGATGTGTTTGAAGGACTTTAGGTAAGGAGGTAGCAGAACAGTTCTGTATGTTCAATGCCTAACTCAGTGGAGGGTGAAGATGTACTAGGAGAATATGCTTATATAGACAGAGAGCTGGTAACCTGGAGTGTGGCCAGACTCAAGAAACTTCTTGGATCCCTCATGTATTAATTTGGGACAGCTGTGACTGCTGAATAGTCAATTCTTTCTTTATTACATAAACAACCTTGGAAGTTTGCTAATTTATGTTAGTTTTTTCTCATGTCATATAGAAGAAATTTAATTATGGTTCCTATATAATAACATGTCATGTCGTTGTCACTTGTGCAAAAGACCTGAGCTTGGAGCATGTTTAAGGCTGTTTGTCTGGAGTTGAGGAGAGTTAGCAAGGGGAAACAAAGAAGGGGATGGAACAGAGAGCAGTGAGAGGTGGGAGGCACGGTTCTGTAGGGCTGAGGTTGAGACATTAACCTTCTTCAGGAGGGCTTGTAAAAACATGTGCCCGGGCCCTATCCTCAGAGTTTATAATTTGGTGGTTGTGGTGAGGGGCCTGAGGAGTTTCACTTCCTACAAACTTTCAAATGACTTCGATGCTGTCATTTGTGTGGCATTGAATGTCAGGTAGACTTGGGCTTCTGTTGGCTAATGTAAGAACCAGTGGCTAGGAGAGAGTGCAGGAAAGGTCTAACATTTTAAAAAGTATGATTGCAATTATTGCATATCAAAAAGGCATATGGACCGAGGTGGAAGTCAGATGCCCATATAAGAAGCTATTGCAATGATCAGATGAGATAAAGTGGTAGCTTTGACCGGGACAGAGGGAACAGAAATAGAGGGAAAAAAGACTGAATTCTGATTAAACTTAGGAGGAAAATCCACTCCATTTGAAAGCACATTCCCAGGAAAATCCTAGGAAGCAATGATAAGAAGACTATCTTTGCTGTACTGTCACCTGGCTAGCCTATGTTCAGTCTCTGCTACATGACACAAGGTAAAGTCTTTATTTGGTACCCATTTGCATGCAGAGATATAAGCAGGATATGTCAGAATAATAGAATTCTAATGATTAGTTGCAAGTATGTTTTCTTTCAAATACTAGACCTGTGCTTCAGACTTTCATTTTGCTTCTCCTTTGTTCTTTTGATCTATCGTATTCATGCTATGAGACTATCACTGTCAACCCCAAGTTGTATTATATCACTCATATAGTAATAGAAGACAATAATAAGGGCTGGTTGTATCTTGTCTTTTATGGGATTTCTAGGGAATGTCAATATGATTATGGCTTTTTGCTAAATGGGATTTATAAAAACTGCTAACATTTACAGAAGAGATAGGAGTCCCTCCTTTCCCAAATTTGGTTCACTGCCTGTGAATCCTGGTGTTTGCACACAGGTGCTCATTCCCACAGTGAATGGTGATCTGAGCCCTTCTGCTCCATATACAAGTCCCAGTGAGATCAAGTCAGCTCGTCTTGTGCCACATTCTTCTGCATTTTGAATCTATTGTTCAAAGCTATTGTTATCTCTAAATGGCCATGCAGGGTGAAAGGTCTTTCTACTTCGTAAAGCAGCCAATTGAAACCCTTAGTGCTTTCAGATCATGGGTTGTTAAAGCCAAGGGCACATTATAAATTGCCATGTCTGTTCTCTCATCTTACAGAAGTAGGAAAGGAGGCTAAGATGAAAACATTTTTTTTTTTTTGCTTGTTTATTTTTACCATTATGAGACAAGAGGTGTGCATTACAAAAGCTATTATCTGGGTTGAAAAGTAGACACTAATAAGACATTGTGACAAAATGTCACAGCAATCATTCTGGGGTCAAAGCCATAGTATTAAAATGTGATGTGAAGTTATCATTGGAACAATAGCATGAAGAAGGCCCCTAAGAGCTGTGTCTCCATCTTTGCCCACACTACAGGCACATCCAGGAGAAGCCTTATTCTTTGAGATAGAAATTTTCTTTTCGCTCCACGGAATTAATTTGAAAGGGCTGTCCTATTAATAACAGTTCATACAACTCTGGGGAACCAAAGCAAGACGAGTGTCCTGTAATGCGAAGAGAAAAATAATGTGGATTGCTGTGTTTCTCCTCTGGGATATTACCTCAAACACATACCATGTCTTAAAGCATTTCATATCTGCCCTGCATTTAGCTACCAGCCAAGCACTGATTTCATTTTCTCAGATATTTCTAAGCTTTGAGAGATGGCTGCCTAAAGGGCAATCTAGGGATTGTTCCTGGAATAAGGTGAAAATTGATTCTGGGAGGAAAACAACAGAAATTCCCTACAGTGTGTGTGTGGAGGGGTGCAGATTCCTCTGAGAGCTCCTTTTAGATGGAACTGAAGCTTATCCACGGGCCGGATTTGCTTTCTAACCTAAGATATTTGAGAAGGAAAGTGGGAATTGAATGATATTTCCATTTCTCTCCTTCTCACCCCTGAATCTAAGACCCGGTTCCTTGCTGTGATTCGGATCAGTCCTCCTGAAAGACTCATGCTGTAAAGACTTGCCTACAAGCCTGTGATACTATTGGCAAGTGATGGAGCCACTGGAGACGCCCTTGAAAGTGATATTAAACCCCAGCCCTTTCTTGCTCTTTGCTTTCTGGCTGCCACAAACTAAGCAGTTACCTCTGCCCTCCCTGGGCCCAAAAGCAATAGGGTTTGCTGAAACACCCCAAACTGTGAGCCAGAATAAAACTTTCTTTTTCAAGTTTAGGTATCTCAGATATCTATCACAGCAATAGTAAGCTTTTTCTTTAATTCTTTATTCTGTCTAGAAAAAAAATCCTTGCTGTTTCTGTTTGCCCTCTTCTGGTAGTTGGCCCTCTTTCCATGAACTTTGTAGGGAGGCTGCAAGCTCATTTCTTCTGGGTGAAGAGAAAGGCTCAGCAGGCAAGAGGAAGGGTCTTTAAGGCAGCTTTCCTCACTTATTTGACTTGAATCTCTTGGACAGTTTCATTTGTTCCTCTGTGGATGTTATGAAAAATGCTGTCTATGAGAAGGTATATTACTGTCCTGTGTACTTTGGAGAACATAGAAAGCGAGATTCTCTGTTCTTCAGAAATATTGGGCTTAAGGGAAGGGACAGGTGTGTGAATAGATAATTTGGGATCATGAAGGGTATCAGACAGAAGTTCCTCAGGGCTTCTGCTCATTGTGTAATCCTAGTCACACTGGCGCAGTCACACTTCCATGAATGTATATGCATAGTCCTTCTCCTGTCCCACCAAACCTACTGCCTGTCTTATGGTTGCTAGCTATTGTTGGTGACTTTTCTAAAAGGTGCTGTGAACTTTCTTACTAGAGGCCTTTCCTTTTTCATTTTAAGTGCTGTTTCTTCTGGGCAGTGGCATCAGTTAACTTGTACCTCTGTTTACAGTTTTTATTTCATTCTTCTCATGTAAAGCTTAGGTGCTTGCATGCATGTCTTCACCCCCAGATCATAGTCTTATTGAGCATGGCACATCATCTACCCATCCACCATATACACCTGACAGAGTGGTACACTGGTTCATTCAATATGTGCTAAATGAAAGAAAATACTAGGCTAATTTTACCTTTTGGTTTCTCGGTAGAGACCTGGAGAGAGCACAGAAGCTGTACCCTTTTCAAAGATGGAACCAGGTGAAACTTAATCTTGATTTCATTCAAATATTTTGATGTTTTCAATACATGTATCAGTTCTTTCATACATTTAAAAACATATGGCTTGGCTTAATTTTATTTCTCTGTGAGGGTTTAAAAGGGAAATGAAAGGATGGAAACAATTGCTTTACTTTTGTCTTCCTACCCCAAACGTGTACCCCTGTGCTTGCATACACACACACACACACACACACACACACACACACACACACAATCTATTTAGTTACATCACCACCATCAAATAGTAAGTATGGTGCAGTGCACAAAGGGCGTCTCCGGCTTGTGTCTTTGAGCTCTTACTGAGGCATCCGGATCAGGTTCCATGGTCACCAGCCACTAAGCTCTTTGTAGTGTCCTACTTGGGAAATTTGTAAGTATATGCTTGCTTTCAAAATATGTATTTAAGCTGCTTCCCTGGACCTGCACCACCGGCTGACTCTCCTGTCCTCAGGCCTCTTGGGGTGGGGCTATCGCACAGCCCTCCACACCTTGACTCGCCCGGCCTCATTCGCCCTTCCATCTCCCCCGCTGTTCTCTGCTCCTAGTTTGGGCCCTGTGCCATTCCTAGTCTTGGGGCCCCAGACACCTGGCGAGCGAGTGCTGCTTCCTGATCCTTTTCACCTGGACCGGCTTGGTGCCTTCCTTGGGCCCCAGGAGCACTGCTTCTGGACCGGCCCCTGCCCTTAGCTCTCTCTGCTTCCCTGGACCTGCACCACCGGCTAACTCTCCTAGCCTGCTCTCCTACCCTCAGGCCTCTCTTGGGGTAAGACTATCTCGGAGCCCTCCGTGCCTTGACTCCCCCAGCCTCATTCACCCTTCCATCTCCAACACTGTTCTCTATTCCTAGTTTGGGCCCTGTGCCATTCCTAGTCTTGGGGCCCCAGACACCTGGGGAACCAATACTGCTTCCTGATCTTTTTCACCCAGACCAACTTAGTGCCTTCCTTGGACCCGAGGAGCACTGCTTCTGGACCTGGTCCTGCCCTCACCTCCCTCTACTTCCCTGGTCCTGCAACACGCGACAGCCTCTTTCTGGGGCTGACAGCCTCTTTCTGGGGCTCCGAGGCTTACCTTTCTTCTTCCTGATCCTTTGCATCCAGTAAAACCCAGCTACTCAATCAAATCCCTGGGAAATCTTGGGGCTTCTTCCCACCCCATCTGCCTTTGCATCCCTGCATGGCACGGTCACGGCCAGGGTCTCAGGTCAGTGCCACCCAAGTTCCTGAGGCCAAAATCATTCTTAGAAGATTCCAGACCTAAGGAGAAAGTCTGAAAACTTCTGATCCACATTGGAATTGGGCCACCGTGGAACTCCTGAAGACAAAATCAATCCGGCCATGACAATATAAAATCAAAAGAGAGAACCAGAAGCTAAGACGAACCAGCTCTTCATACCCAAAAAGTAAACCACAAAGACACATAAAGTTCAAAA
>NW_008335967.1:730535-731640 GCF_000622305.1 Nannospalax galili | reverse complement strand
ACTAAACCAAGAAGAGATTAACAGCTTAAACAGACCCATAACACAAAAAGAAATTGAAACAGTAATACAAAACCTTCCAACTAAAAAAAGCCCAGGACCAGATGGATTTACTCAGAATTCTATCAGACATTTAAAGACGATCTACATCCAATACTACTTAATTTATTCTAAAAATAGAAATGGAGGGAAAATTTCCAAATTCCTTCTATGAAGCCAGCATCACTCTCATACCAAAGCCTGGTAAGGATACAACCAAAAAAGAAAACTATAGACCCATATCCTTAATGAACATAGATGCAAAAATTCTCAATAAAATACTTGCAAACCGCATACAGACACACATCAAAAGAATCATCCAACAAGTTCAACTTGGCTTTATTCTAGAGATGCAGGGATGGTTCAATATACGTAAGTCAACAAATGTAATAAATCACATAAATGGGCTCAAAAAAAGAACCACGTGGTCATCTCAATACATGCAGAGAAGGCCTTTGACAAAATTCAATGTGCATTTATGTTAAAAGTTCTAGAGGGGATTGGATTGGAAGGACTATGCCTCAACACAATTAAAGCTATATACAACAAACCCACAGTCAGCATAATTCTAAATGGAGGAAAAACTGGAAGCATTCCCATTAAAATCAGGAACCAAATAAGAATGTTCACCTTCTCCGCTCCTTTTCAACATAATGCTTGAAACTCTTGCTAGAGCAATAAGACAGGAGAAGGCAATTAAAAGAGTGCTAATTGGAAAAGAAGAAGTCAAACTATCACTTTTTTTAATTTTTTGGGTCTTTTTGAGACAGGGTCTCCCTGTAGCCCCAGCTGTCCTGGAACTCACTATGTAGACCAAGCTGGCTTTGAACTCATAGAGATCTGCCTGTCTCTGCCTCCCAAGTGCTGGGATTAAAGGCATGCGGCACCACCCCTGGCAAACTATCACTTTTTGCAGATGATATGATACTATATCTAAGAGATCCCAAAAGTTCCACCAGAAAACTCCTAGAACTGATCAACACTTTCAGTATAGTGGTAGGTTATAAAATCAATCTACAAAATCTGTAGCCTTTCTATATACCAATAATAAGCAATTGGAGAAAGAATG
>NW_008335967.1:729240-730225 GCF_000622305.1 Nannospalax galili | reverse complement strand
TCAAGAATCAACAAATGGGACCTCATTAAACTAAAAAGCTTCTGTACATCAAAAGAAGCAACCAAGGAAGTGAAGAGAAAACCTATAGAATGGGAGAAAATCTTCACCAGCAACACATCTAATAGAGGTTTAATTACCAGAATATATAACGAAGTTAAAAAACAGAGAACTAAGAGAAGAAGCAACCCAATTGAAAGTTGGGCTAAGGATCTGAACAGAAAGTTTTCAAAAGAAGAAGTAAAGATGGCTATGAAACATCTCAAAAGATGTTCAACATCACTAATAATCAGGGAAATGCAAATTAAAACCACTTTAAGATTTCACCTTACCCCAGTCAGACTGGCTAAGATCAAGAAAACAAATGATACCAAATGTTGGAGAGGATGTGGGGAAAAGGGAACACTCATCCACTGCTGGTGGGGCTGCAAACTGGTTCAGCCCCTATGGAAAGCAGTGTGGAGAACTCTTAAAAACTACAAATGAACCTACCATTTGACCCAGTTATACCACTCCTTGGCATATACCCAAAGAACTCGTCCTATTGCAGAGACACTTGTACATCCATGTTTGTTGCTGCTCTTTTCACAATAGCTAAGAGATGGAAGCAACCTAAGCGTCCCTCAATTGATGAGTGGATAATGAAAATGTGATTCATATATACGATGGAGTTTTACTCAGCAGTAAAGAAAGATGAAATCCTGAAATTTGCAGGTAAGTGGATGGAACTAGAAGCTGTTATACTAAGTGAAGTAACACAATGTCAGAAAAAAAATCAACAAATGTTCTCCCTCATATGTGGATCCTAGTATCAGACTCTGATAAACAAGTATGCAAACAGACATAACTGCAGGAACCAGGACAAGGGTAAGGAAACAGTGAGGTAAAGGAAAAGAAATAACCTGAAGGAGAAGAATAGTAGGTAATAGGCCTTAATAAGGGAGATATGGATAAAAATTGGGTTAGTCTAAGGGAGCGGGGAGGGAAC
>NW_008335967.1:728346-728776 GCF_000622305.1 Nannospalax galili | reverse complement strand
GCAAAATGTCCTGTAATGGTGGTGGGTCATCTGACCTCTTGATCAAGGAGGCCAATATGACCCCACCAGATGGACTTGAACCAGTGTCCAGTCTATAAAGAGGAGGGTCAACACGGAGGAATCATTTCCTCCATGCTTCCAAGAGAAGCCAACAGTGGTCGAGCAGGACCTTTGACTTATCTTCACGTAGATGGAACTGGTAAAATAAAGGAGCCAGGGGCTCCTCCCAAGCCCATGGGACCCCTGAGGAACAGATCCTTAAATGACCTCAAGAGTAAAACAAATCAGTTTATCTGGTCCAATTGTATGTCCTCAAATACCCAAAAGGGAAGTATAACCCACGATTAAAGGGGCCAATATAATTTCATAAGAGCATGCTTGTATAGCTAAAGGCTACATAACAAGCAACAATGCCAGACAGGTGATACCT
>NW_008335967.1:722256-728214 GCF_000622305.1 Nannospalax galili | reverse complement strand
CTGACAATGGATTGCCATAGATGAGGAACAGCTGATCCTCCTGGAACAGGGATCTCTGGCTGACTAGATTTACCAGAAGGGCAGATGGGGGGAATAGATGGGGGTGCTGACAGCACAGTGGACAGTGGCAGGGATGGTAGAGTACGGAGGCTCTAGTGGGAGAGGAAGGCTGTCTATCTGACGAGTTTATATTCATGCTCAGATGCCAAGGAACTCAGAAAGTAAGTGACTGTGACCAGTAATAGTCATATATAGAGATTAGAAATGCATGTGAAAACGTCTCAATGTCAATTGCCTTAAAATGAATATTTCTCTATGAAACTGTGTATTTTAACAACGAAGTGGACATCTTTTTTAAATGTTAGAACCTCATTTAATTTTATGTCTTATAGTGTTTATAATGAGTAAAAGATTGTATAAGCATAATAATTCATATGTAAACCTAAAAATGTACAGCCAATTTTGAAAGAGATGTACCCTAGCTCAGAAAAATGTTATTGACTAGTTTAATGCTGTTGTAATGAAATGCTTCTTCTAATTTAAAAAAAAAAAAACTTGAGTTACAAAAAAAAAAATTAAAAATCGATGCTATTATTTACAATGCCAAACATTCTAAATGCATTACCTCTGTGTAAAAATACTGATGAATAAATTCTTAAAAGTAAAAAAAAATAAAAAAGTATGTATTTAAAAGAGCAAGAGATTATTTATAATCACAAACTTTTGAAGTTGTTTGTTCTTACCTAAAGACTCCAACTTTTCTTCCTCTCACCTCTTCTGCTTTCTTTTCTTTCTTCTTAGTCATTGTCACTGTCTTCCCTCTGTACTCTATCTCCTCCTCCCCTTCCCCCTCCTCCCCCCCATCCTCCTCCTCCTTTATAGGCTGCCTCACAACCTGATATAGATTGTTTTAACTCATTTTGACAAAGGTAAAAAGTCCCAGGACCTGAAAACTAAAAAACGTTTTTTTAAAGACAGGGTCTTATGAATTCCAGGCCACCTTTGAACTTGATATATAGCTTGAACTCCTGGTCCTAATAAAACTAGGTGAAACATGATAGGAAGATAAGAGATCAGAAAGATACTTGGTTGGTAAAATATACATTGTTTTGTGGCTGTACTCAAGAGGATGGGAGTAGCGGAGTCTAGTATAATTTTCACTTATATGGTTAGTTCATGTGATGGCTAAAAGTAAAATTATTAGGAAACTTGGGACCCTAAAAAGTGGAGTAGATTTGACAGTGGAAAAAAGATTTAGATTTGGGTTTTGATTGTGTGTTTAAGGTGTTTGTGAGGCAACTCAATAGTTTTGCAACAGAATAACCCAAACGCAATGGTAGTGAAAGGAAATATTATAAACACTATCAGAACATGAGGAAGTCAAACCATAGGCGTGACTGAGCTACACCAACTCAGAGGAAGAATCACGGTAGAGTCAAGACCAGACATGGCTGATGATTAAGACATGGTTGACAGTAACTGGCCGTAGCGTTCCTTATTTAAGTAGGAGACTTCTAGCTGATGAGGTTCATGGTACTGTTTTGAAAGCGAAGTAGAATGGAAGATGATGGCCATCAAATGGGTGAAGAGATCATGAAGCTGTCTGTTAACATTAGAGTCCTGGCAAAGGTTGGAAGTAATTTGGATGATCCAGGTGCCGATAGAAAGGTCCTTGGATGGAATGAGGAAAATCAAGTTCACTCATTTATATGAAACATTCTGAAAACTTCAAGATGAAATAGAAGCCCACAAGGTATAGCCAGGATAATGATTCAGATGTTTCCTAAATCTGTTAATGAACCTGCTGCATCAGGATCTTCTGAGGTGCTGCTTTCATTTTACCAAATCAGACTGACAATGAGGCCAAGATTCTGTCTCCTCCTCCTCCTCCTCCTCCTCCTCCTCCTCTCCTCCTCCTCCTGCTCTTTTCCTCCTCCTCTGCACCTTCTTCCTCTTCCTCCTCCTCTTCCTCTTCCTCCTCTTTCCCCTCCTCCTCTTCCTCCTCTCTCTCTCTCTCTCTCTCCTCTCTCTCTCTCTGTCTCTGTCTGTCTTTCTCTCATCTCTCTCTGCCTCTTTTACAGCTCTCTTTCTAGGTAGACTGTTAATTTGTATTTTAATATTAGATATTTATTCGATTATTCATATTATATTTCACTACGTATAGCAGTAACCATGGATGTGAATAGCACATACCAAAGAAAAAGATCATAGAGAATGAGTCTGATTCATACCATTAAGGAATCACACACAGTTTGTTTGGCAAGCCCTGGGAGGTGCTTGATTTCAGAATTTTACTTTGACAGCAAAACAATACCACTGAGTAATTTTGAGCAAGTAATGATGCTGTGAATGATGTCTTTTAAAGATATTCTTCTGGTGTCTGTAAATAACACTTGTCAATAAACTTCCAGTGACATGCAATTATTCTGCTCATGTAATTGGAATGGACATATTTAGTATATCATAATATCAAATGAAGCTTGCTAAAAATTTTTGTAGACATGAAAGGTCAAATCTGTCATCCTTTAAGCATTATTTTTGGCCAACATTGAGAAATCTGACATTCATTATTATTATTTAACTCACACAGCTATATTTATCTCCAATAGGAAATTTATATAAGTGGAAAATCATTAGTTTTTCTATAATAATGATTTTCAGTTTCTGTGAATTAACAGTTAATGATTTTTAAACTCATAAATAAAACTCATACCAGTGATTTTCATATCAAATAATTATTTTTAGCTTTGTTCTTCAGACTAATGAAGTCCTTGCAGTACAGTAAAAGAGTTAAAATCATAATTTGGCAAAAACTCAGGCACACAGAGTAACTTATTTTGTGCTATGTATTTATTTTATGATCTTTGCAAAGCAACAACTTTTGTGCACCTTTCAAAACTTCTTCTTATATTTGGATCTGTGTTGGAAGCTACTTTTGAGAACTATATAATTCTGACCAAGAATTCTGTTTCTCCCTGAAAAACTTCCTTCTGTTTCTGATTTTCGGTGACATAATGGTGATTACCTTTGTTCCTGCTTAGATGTGTTAAAATTGCTTTGAAGCTTTGAAGTCCAGAGATTTAAGGGAGAGATGAAATGCAAATATGTACGTGCTATTTTCATATGGAAATTAGATTCTGAATCAAAAATATACTTCTTTGTTGGCATACACTGGGTCTTATGGAAAAAATTAAAAGACACTTGCAAGACAGGTTTGTGTTTTTTTTTCATTAACTCCTACAAGGTATATTATTAAGTAACTAAATCTCCAAACTTCTAGGACTTTAAGGAATGATTGAAATTTTCATTAAATTTAAGCACCTAAGAATTTGAGGATTTTGCTTATTTCCATATATGTAGTGTGTCCTTTCTATTTTTGTGTGTTCTAATGTTTCTCTCTTTAGAAACTAGCTTTATATTTTACTATTCTTGATTAATCAAGCTGTGCATTTTGTTGTAAAGTCGTTTAATAAAGAAAGATAGAGTGAAAATTGTCTTCAGCCTCTTCCTTCAGACTCTATCACTACCAACTTTTTAATTTGCCTCCTTCCAGACTTTTTGTTGTCTGTGTGGATGTTGTGGGTATGACTCAGTGCATGCATCTCATTCTGTGTCTTTGAGTGGGCCTGTCTATGTCTTTTCAAATGTCATCTCCGTTTTATCTTATGAAGGCTTCTCTATCCTTTACTTAATGTCTTTGTCATTTGTTTTCATCATTTTCTTTCTGTCACACACTTGCTGTCTTTCTATTTTCTATATACATATTCATGTGTGTTTAGGATAACTTCTTATGTATGTGCAATATAGAGGCATATCTGTATGTTATGCATGTATGTTATGTGTTCAGATATGTGACTGTGCAGATATACTCACAAATATGTGGGATGTTTAGATTTTTCTTTCATTATCATTAGTCTTTTTATTAATACTTTTATGTATTTATGTAATAATTTCTTCCTTTGCATTTAAAATAATGTTAAAGTGATTTTAAGCAGATTTTTTGAAGGATGAGCAAGTAACATATTTCATTATTTTTGAGTTCTGATTTTTTGAGTCAATATTTTAGATTATCTTTCTGTGTTTTTACATAATGGAGAACTTTATCCTGTTTAGAAAATGTAAGTAACAGTATTTTAAAAATAATCCTCTACTGCTTGTGTTATATGATATTATAAAGGAGAAGGATGCAATTACTTTGCTAATTATTACTGCTATTTCTCCCATGTGTGACTTTTTATTTTCTGGGCAAGGTTGACAGCAGTGAACATGAAAGGAGAGGGTAGAATAAAGTCCACTCTGTATCTATGTTCCGCCGGACTTTGTCATAGAGCACGTGTGTCTGATAACACAAGGAGAAGTTGTGCTGACCCTCCTACTAGGCATGTACTGAAATAAACCAAGTATTTTAGGAAAGAAATTAAATAATAAAATTTCATTAATAACAAGATGGAGTAGCAAGAACAAATAATTCTTTTTAAAAGAAAATGTAGGCATTTCTAGAATCAGAACGACTAAAAATCAGGAGAGAATGTTAGTGCAGACTATCAGAGGTGAGGGAATTCTTCTTAAGGAAACTACTATAATACATCAAAGTCAGAGTAAAAAATTAAAATTTGAAAAACCAGAGTCGTCCTTTGTGATGGGATGTTTGGCTTGCTGAGGTGTCAGGAGTCTTCCATGACTGTCAGCTCAGCTTGGCCTATGTGCTCTGACACAGGCTTCCACTAATACGGGGCCTATGGTCAAGGAAGAGAGAATTTGATGGAGCAAAAGAAAAAGACAAAGAGCTGGGGAATAAGGAATAACACTGAGACTCTACATAAATAATAAAAATTAAAATTAAGAAGGAGGACCAATGAAAGGCAACAATCAATCAGCAAAATACCACAAGCATCTCAGGGGAGATACTTCACAAAACAGCTTAGAAGAAACCCCACAAGCATGACATTCATCTATTGCCACTAATTTATATATATGAATGGTAAGTCAAGAATCACCAATAGCCTAAAAGACAAAGACCAAGATACTAAAAGGATCAAGAGACCTGTAAGGAATCAGAGATAATTCAGGGTTCTGAAGTAGAATGTGTATGTATTTTATTAATATCTTCAGGCTTACCTGAGTGTTGCATTTTATAAAACAGAAGGAGGGACAATGGAAACAGAATGGTCTGCAGGGAGTAAAAGTGTTACCAAACACAATACACATGGATCTATTGAATGATAAACACGTTCTGGTGAAGCTCTCTTGGAAACATCCATGGTAAGGCCAAGAGAATGAACTATAAACAGAGCAAAAAGAGAATTAGAGCATAGGGGCATAACATAAATATCCTGAAAGTGTGTTTAATTAGACTGGTAGGGAATTCTTGAAGAATGAATCTTTCTCAAAGAAATTGATTTTGAACCTAACCGAAATATTTAGTATTCTTGAAAAATAAAACATCATTGGATACATAAGTGCCCCAAAGTTACCACTACATTTCTTCCATGGAGTCCTTTTCCGCATTTGCTCTGCATTGAAAATGGCTATTTAGGCTTTCTTCAGATCATCACTCCTTCATAAACTTCACTTTAGTTACATAAAAGTTATGTATTGTTACATAACTGTTAAAAAATCCTGGGATTTTTTAGTGTCCATAAACTCATAAGGAGAAAACAAGCAAACACACTTTGATTTTCTGACCCTTACCCTCTGGTAATCCCACTATGTTTTGTTTCATGGTGATACGTCCTCTGAACAAAACAGCTTCTGGTCTTTCCCATGACAGTGATGAAGAGGGCAATCTGTGTGCTATTGTATGTATTCCAGATAGCCAGGAACCACATGTAATACTTTTTTTTAAAATTTTTTAATTTTTATTTTTTTTAATAACCACATACTTAGAAGAAGCATTTCATTACATCAGCATTGACATATTCAATAACAATTTCCTGAGATAGGCTGCACCTCTTACAA
>NW_008335967.1:720689-721796 GCF_000622305.1 Nannospalax galili | reverse complement strand
AGTAATTTAAGAATGTTTAAAAAAGATCTCCACCTCGTTGTCAAAACACACAGTTTCATACAGAAAAATTCATTCCAGGGCTCTTGGCATTGAGACGTTTTCACATGCATTTCTAATCTCTCTATATATGGCTATTACTAGTCACAGTCACTTACTTTCTGAGTTCCTTGGAATCTGAGCATGAATATAAACTCGTCATATAGAGAGCCTTCCTCTCCCACGAGAGCCTCCATACTCTGCCTTCCCTGCCACTGTCCACTGTACTGTCAGCAACCCCATCTATTCCCCCCATCTGCCCTTCTGGTAAATCTAGTCAGCCAGAGGTCCCTGTTCCAGGAGGATCAGCTGTTCCTCATCTACGGCAATCCATTGTCAGTATTCCTTTGGATAGAATTGGGGTCTGCTGTTCATTTTTCCTGTAGTATGTTGGGTTAGTGTCTGAAAGAGCCTTTATCCATCCTGGCCAACAACTCAACTGAAGGTATCACCTGTCTGGCTTAGCTGTTTGTCAAATAACTTTTAGCTATACATATGTATGCTCTTATGAAATCATATGGGCCCCTTTAATCTTTGGTTATACTTCCCTTTTGGGTGTTTAAGGACATACAATTGGACCATTTGTTTTTACTCTTGAGGTTGTTTGAGGATCTGTTCCTCAGGGGTCTCATGGGCTTGGGAGGAGGCCCTGGCTCCTTTCTTTTATCAGTTCCATCTACGTGAAGATAAGTCAAAGGTCCTGCTCGACCATTGTTGGCCTCTCTTGGAAGCATGGAGGAAATGATTCCTCCGTGTTGACCCTCCTCTTTATAGACTGGACACTGGTTCAAGTCCATCTGGTGGGGTCTCCTTGGCCTCCTTGATCAAGAGGTCAGATGACCAACCACCAATACAGGACATTTTACGAGATGCTCATAGTCCCTGGGAACTAATCAACCTAGGAGGACAAGGAGCAAATAGTGTCCTTTGTGTCCCTCTGACCCAATTAGTAAAGATCTCAAGGTATGTCTGTTAAACATCCAAGAAGGTTAGTTCCACCATTCTGGCATTTTAAATTACTCTGTGTCCTGCAGATAAATCTTGGGTAATGACCAGTTGGTCTCAAATAAA
>NW_008335967.1:719075-719215 GCF_000622305.1 Nannospalax galili | reverse complement strand
CAGGCTTTACATTGAGGTCTTTGAGCCATTTGGAATTGACTTTTGTACAGGCTGAAAGAGAGGGATTTAGTTGCATTCTTCTACAAGTTGAGATCCAGTTTTGCCGGCACCATTTGCTAAACTTGCTGCCTTTCTTCCGG
>NW_008335967.1:700733-712494 GCF_000622305.1 Nannospalax galili | reverse complement strand
TCCCAGAAAGAGGCTGTGAGCCCCAGAAAGAGGCTGGCGGGTTTTGCAGGACCAGGGAAGTAGAGGTAGGTGTGAGCTTGCCCAGGTCCAGAAGCAGTGTTCCTGGGGCCCAAGGAAAGCACTAAGTTGGTCTGGGTGAAAAAGATCAGGAAGCAGTATTGGTTCTCCAGGTGTCTGGGGACCCAATACTAGGAATGGCGCAGGGCCCAAACTAGGAGTAGCGAACAGCGGGGTAGATGGAAAGGTGAATGCGGCTGGGGAAGTCAAGGCGCGGAGAGCTGCGTGATAGACTTACCCCATGATAGGCCTGAGGGCAGGGGAGCAGGCCAGGAGAGTTAGCCGGTGGATCAGGCCCAGGGAAGCAGGGAGAGGTGAGGGCGGGGCCAGGTCACAAAGCAGTGCTCCTGGAGCCCAAGGAAGGCACCAAGCTGGCCTGGGCAAAAAGGATCAAGAAGCCGCACGGTTCCCCTGGTGTCTGGGCACCCAAGACCAGGAATGGCACAGAGCCCAAACCAGGAGCAGAGAACAGCGGGGGAGATGGAAGGGCGAATGAGGCCAGGGGAGTCAATGCATGGAGGGCTCCGCAATGGACCCACCCCGAGAGGCCTGAGGATAGGGCAGAAGACCAGGAGAGTTAGCCAGTGGTGCAGGTCCGGGGAAGCAGAGAGAGGTGAGGGCGGGTCTGGGTCCTGGGGCCCAAGGAAGGCACCAAGCCGGTTGGGGTGAACAGGGTCAGGAGTCAGCACTGGCTCCCCAGGTGTCTGGGCCCCAAGACTAGGAATGGCACAGGGCCCAAGCTAGGAGTAGAGAACTGCTGGGGAGGTGGAAGGGTGAGCGCATCTGGCGGAGTCAAGGTGCAGAGGGCTGCACGGTAGACTTACCCCAAGAGAGGTCTGAGGGCGGGAGCATGTAATACTTTTTAAGGTAAGAAAGTAACATGCATCTTTACTAAGTTGAAATAAAACATTTTGAAACTCAGAGTCATTAGAGACCATGACTGAAACCAGACCTTTCATATGCCACATGTTGCCTATGGCTTATATAGAGAATCTCACATAAACATGTTGAATTTCTGGCTTCCTTTGGATAAATGGAAGATGGGCAACAGTGAGGCTGCCATTCCTTGTGATATCAACATGGTTTTCTGGGAGACAGTTGCCTCCCTAAATGAAATCTGTATAGTGCATTGCTTCGTCTTCAGGCACTGCCTTCCCCAGTATACAAATTCTCATCTGCTTCATGTTTTCTTACTTTCCTTGTGTTGTAAACATTCCCCATCGACACCATCATTGTGTATACTATCCTAAATTATGTGTTCCAAGTCATATTAGAAGTTCATTATCAAACTCAGCTCAACACAGTTTTTATAGAGTTGTCAGGAATGGGTACTTTTTAAAACTAATAAAATATTAAAACTTTCTAGCAATTATTATTGAAATGTGTTTGTGATTATTGTTATTATTATTAATTTAGCTTTCCTAACAGTGGATATATTCTGCGCTGATTTTTCCATGACCAACAGGGAGCGGGGTTTTGAGAATATCCCTTAGAGTGATGGCTGCTGTTTGTGATTCAAAGAGCAGAGCAAAGCTTTGCATTTCTGGGAACAGGAATGATACTTACCACTCTGCCTTACCTACTTGGATCAACCCTATTCTTTTCTCAGGAACGACAGGCCTTCTCTTAGTTTTTCTTCTCTGTTCTTTGGTTCTTTGTCTAAATCAGTTCTGCACTGTTTGATACAAGCTCCTTGTTTTCACTGTGTTGTTTTGTGAAATGCCATATGCACACATGACATTTTGAAGATAATAAAAGCAGCAGTGATTACAGGCTGTTGGTAGTATTCTGTTGATATCCATGCTGGTGACAATACACAGGGATATCAGTTGACATTCTATTGAGTTAACAGAAACTGTTGTGTTGATTTTTACTGCTGGTAAGAGCAGGAAGAATATCGATTTTAATCAGAAGAAACAGGGAGAAATTACTTTGACATGTGTTTTTCACTTGGTCTTTGAGAATATCGTGAATTAATGAAAAGAATAAATAATAATCTATGTGGGACTCTTTCAACAGGGTGGTAGGGTTGTTTGAAAATAGTGACCTAAGGATGAGAATTTAGTTTTGGAAATGAGATGTCTAATCAGCCACCACAGAGCAATATCTTGCATAACTAATGGAGACTCTTTCTGGAATATTAAACAATGGTGATTTTAGTCAAACTGATGAAATAGAAAAAAAACCCCAGAATCTCATTTGTTCATTTTCATATGTATATATTTATTTACCCTTTTGACAATTATGTGATAAACACATACAGTATAACTGGTGTTGTCATGGGTCCTGGGTTACAGGAGCGAGCAGAACAAATGAAGCCTTTGCTCTAAGGCATCTTTCTATCTTGTGGATGAAGACAGACAAGAATTTTATATAATAGGGCTGGAGAGATGGCTGAGTGGTTATGAGCACTGCTTACTCTTGCAGAGGACCTGGGTTTGGGTCCCAGAACCCACATGGTGGCTAACAACCATCTGTAACTCCAGTTCCAAGGAATCTAATTCCTCTTCTGACCTCCATGGACATTGCACAACACAGGTACACTTACATACATGTAGGCAAAACATTCATACACATAAAATGAAAATAAATAAATAAATAAATTATATAATATGTCAATAATTTCTATTTCTAGATCCAAGAAGAAACAAAGCAACTATCTTGAGTCAGGACTGTGCTTTGTAGATAGGAGAGTTCAACATGATGGCAAGAGGAACATACCAGAGAGGTGGGGAAAAAAATACAGATCCTGTAGGGCCATGAAGGCTGTTACAATGCAATGGCTTCATCCCAAGTGAGACAAGAAGATCATATTTTCTTTAAGAACAGATTAACTTTGATGATATAAGAATAGTTACAATGGGGGGCGCTGGAGAGCTGGCTCAGGAATTAAGAGCACCTGGGTTTGATTCCCAGCACCTACATCATAGCTAACAACCATCTGTAACTCCAGTTCCAGGGGAATATGACGGCCTCCTCTGATCTTTGTGAGCATTGCATAACATGGGTGCACTTACATACATGCAGGCAATACACTCATACACATAAAATAAAAATAATAAATAAAATATTTTAGGAAAAAATAGTTACAATGGGACCAAAGCAGAAGTGCACACTGTAGCAGCCTCGTTCAAATCCAGACAACAGGCAACAGTGGTTTAGATAAAGGTGATAACAATAGAAGCTATAATAGCTGAATAGGATTTTGCAACATTTTAGAGATATTGGCAGAAGAATTTCATGACTGATTAGATATTGTGTGTGAGATACAATGAGTAGTCAAGAATGGCTCTAAGGTTTGGGGCAAGTGAGACCAGTAATGCTGAGGCAAAGGTTTGGTAAAGGAACTCAGCAGTTCACTTTTATCTTAAATTTTGACATTGGAGAGATAGGTTTATAGCTCCAGTGGAGAGGTCATGTTTAGACATATATGTCTGGGGGTCATTAGTATAAAGTTAACATTTAGAGCCATTAAAGTCAGAAAGCTAGAAGAGATCACTGAGGAAGTAAGTTCAAGTATAGAGCTGAGTTCTGGAGTATTTAAAGGGTCAAAGTTTAGAGGGAAGAACAGTGAAAATCAAGGAAGAGTAAGATGACTGAGGTACAAGAGGAACTGAAAGAGAATGGCATTTTAGAGGCTAAGTGAAATCTCTCTGGAGGAGGGAGCGACACACAGAGTTGAAGCTCTTGGTGGTCTCATAAATAAGCATGGGATCTGGCAATGGGGCTTATTGTTGACCATCTTGTGATTTGTTCAGAGAAATGGAGACAGTAAAGCCTTTCAGAGACGGATTGAGAAGGGAACAAAACATAAAAATATAAAGTTTGGATTAAGGTGTAGCAGGAGGCCTCCAAAGATGGTGCGGACTCAGAGCCCTGGGATTCAGTGAGAATTTACTTCACTTCTTGTTCCGCAAATAGCCCGCCAAAAGGAGCCCACACCTCCGTACCCTGCTTTTGAGCCCAGTGACTGCTGACAGACTGTGAGGCGTGGACCAATCACAAAACGATATGATGACTAAAAGGACTTGGAGGCGGAGGAAAGGGAAATATAAGGCCTGCCCCCTCCTGCATTAAACGAGCCTGCAGCACCTTGCCTAGTGCTTGCTTCTACCCGACTCCCAGGGTCTGTGTGTTGACTCTGCACCTCTTGCACCCCCAATCGGCAGGGGACCGGATCCAGGTCAGGGTCTTCACAGATGGCCTGAGGAGAACCCACAACATTAAGGAGTTTTGCTGTGCAAAGGATGGTATATTTGGAATAATGATATTATTGGAATGGTATTGTGGGGAAAACTCAGATGTTCAAGACCAGTGCTTTGGTCCCAGGTCAAGTTCCTTCACTTCCTGCCTTGACACCTCACAGGGCTGGTGTTGAAGCCTCTGGTTGAACAGGATTTATGATAATAAACACGAGCTCCTAGATTCTATAGAAGTTCTTTGGACAATAAATTCTTTTCTTGGAGCTCAGCCTAAAGGAAGTTAGCTTTGAAAGGCAACTTTTTAAAAACAATATACAGTGTTTTTACTAATTCTTTGAGAATTTCATACAATGTATTTTGATCATATCACCTCCTTCCCCAACACCTTGATTCACTCCACTTCATTACCTACCCATATAGCTAACCTATTAAGAGTTGCACCCCTTAAAGAAAACTGACTGTCCCTCTCATGTCAGATATCACCTGCCAATTGCTCTACCCTCCAAGCTGGGATTTTGTTCAGGTCTTATGCATACTCTCATAACCATTGTTAAGTTCATATGTATAATTGCTCTGTTGTATCTAGAAAATGCTGTTTTGTTATAGCTGTTCACCACTTCTGGCTCTTATAATCTTTCTGTCCCTTATTCTGAGATTAGCCCTGAGCCTAATATGGGAGAGATGTGATATAGACGTCCCATTTAGGGTTGAGAACTCTAAAGTTTCTTATTCTCTGCATGTTGACCAGTTGTGAGTCTCTGTGTTATTCATGATCTACTACAAAAAGAAGCTTCTCTGGTGAGAAGTGAAAGGTGCACTAACCTATAGGTATAATGAGAAGTCATTAGGGACTGGTTTAATATGATTGCCATCTGTCCATGTAGCAGAATAATAGTAGTAGTAGACTCCCTTAGGGTCTATATTAGTCACTTTTCTGTTGCTGTTTTAGAAACACTGACCAAAGCAATTTATAGAAGGAAGAGTTTATTTGAACTCACAGTTCCAGGGGAATTACAGTCTGTCATGGCAGGGAGACATGGTGGCTGGAAGTGGCTGGAGCAGGAGCAGCAGAAACTAAGCTCTCACATCATCACACAGGCACAGGAAGCTAGAAAGCAATTGGAGATCCGGCAAGGCTTAAGAACTCTCTAAGCCCACCCCCAGTGATGTGCTTCCTCCAGGAGAGCCACACCTTCTAAAACCTCCCAAAAAACAGTGCCATCATCTGGGGACAAAATGTCCAAACACTTGGAGCCTATGGGGGACATTTTCATTCAGACCATCATAGGTTCTATCACCTATCTAGCCACAGGTTCTTGGATCTGATATAATGACAGGTATGGGTTACATCTTGTGGAATAGGCCTTAAATTCAATCATAAAGTGGATGGTAACTCTCATAACAGTTGTGCCACTGTTGTCCAATGGGCAGATCTTGCCAGGTCAGTCATTACTGTAGCTTGCAAGGTACATAGTTGAGGATGATTCATAATTATACCTTTCAGCACTATGAAACCTAGCCAGTAGAGATGAAGCTTTGAGATCAGTACCAGTACCATGATTTCTTCAGGTTCTGTGACTAAAGTTTATAATATATATAAAGTATATAATGTCTTCAGCAAATAGGGTCTTACCATAAGTTATGGAGGGTATCCAAGAGCAATGGCAATATCCATCAATGTTTAAAGATATATAGGACTCCACTGGACAACAAATCCAGAAGAGGGAGTCAACTCCTGGCACTGGACTTTTTATTTGCTGTTTGTGGTGTCTAATAGGGACATTGGTTCCCTCACTGTGGGGTAATTTCATTGAAATTCTTTATGTATTTACATATTTTATGAAGTTTCTACAGTGGTAGGTTTCCATACAGCTTTATAAAAAGGCCTTAGTGTTAGTTATCCCTGCCCATACTGCCTCATCTACCCTGACTTCCCACCCCACACCTCATTTAGCCCTTCCTGTTCCATTATTACCCTTTATTCATTTACATTACAGCATTCTATCTCCCCTTCCTTGAAAGTGCCCCCCTCATTGGCCCCCTACTAATTTCCTGACCTCTATGTGTTTTCCAGATGAAGCATACATATAATAAGATTCAAAGTTAGCATCCATATCAGAGAAAATGTGAGGTTTGTCTTTCTGGGTCTGGGTTACCTCACTCAGGATGATTGTCACAGCTATAAGAGATATAGTGCATGGGTATAAGAGAGTTTCTCCTCTTTTTTTCTCTCTCCTCCCTCCCTTCTTCAAACTCATTCCCTCACTTTCCTTCACCCTGTCTTCTCCCCCCTTTCTTTGATGTATAATATTTCAGACTTTTCTATGCTAGTATAAATCTAGTTGAGAGGAAAATCCATTGAAAATGCATGACAGTCACTGATATGAATTCTGTTGAGAAAGTGAGAGGATTCAAAGTGAGTGGAGAGCTTGGCTTCTGAGGAAAGGTCAAGTTCTGGTGCAGATGTGGTTACATGTAAATTAAGATTGGACATTCATTTAGAATCAGCCTCAAATTTCTCAGTGAACCGTGAAGTTGCATTAAGAGCTAAGGAAAGAGAAGCAGCTTTTGACCTGATTTTAACTGTCTGTGATTAACAATTGTATTGTCTGAAAGAAAGCAAATTTTATTACATATATTCTCTGAATAAAGAAGCTACTTTGTTTCTCTTGCTGAAGATTCAGTTTTGTGGATTTCTAGTGGGAAATTTTGATTAAATCCATTTAACTTTAAACTTAATGTTGATTTCTATGGTCCAGCTTTATAAGAAAAGATAATTTTATGGTCTTTTGTGATTTGAGCCATGTTAGATGATTTTCTCTCTAATACAGAAATGAGAAAAATGTACATCTGGTTATACAAAATGAATGTAGAAACACTTTTACTATTAGGCATGTAAGTTTGGTTGGTTAAAATTCACCATATTTTGTGAGGCTCACAGCAGGTAAAAAAGCATAACATTTGAAATTACATCTTCATTGCATTTTGAGGGCATGGGATTATTGACATAGCCTAACCTACTTAGAACCATGGGATGGAACAAGTTATTCATGTCATCCCCCCCACCACATTTTGGGCTTAGATAATTAGATTACATTATAACAAAATAAATCAGGCCTTCATGCTCTTGGATGGATCATGAAGTCAGTCTACCAAAATGTATGGACTTAAAAATGTCATCATTATGTATAATTCTTGGAAAGTAAGTAAAATAGTCCTATTTTAAAGTAAATAAAGCAACTGATAATAACTTTACCCTATGGCCCTTGAATTACTGAGCTATACTATAGAGGGCAAGTTAAGGTTATACTAATTGACTTCCATAGGCCTTTCCAATTCTACAATTTTATGACCACTAAAAGCAGTTTCAGAGCATGAGTCATCTGAGCCTGTTATTAATCTACTGGATGCTGTATACTAACATCCTGTATGTATGTGTTCCAGCTTTCACAAAATTCTTAGCTTTCTCTAAGATGGTATTGCCTTGGTTCCTTCAGAGATGACTGTCTTTCTATGCACTTGTGACACTGCTCTGGGTCGTAGGTATTGGTGCAGTGATGGTATTTGCCCCAGTTAGTGGTGCTGACAAGAGGATTCAACTGCCGTGATGCTTAGCTGAAACTCAAAAGATACTTAATAAATGGATAGAAAATAAAGAAGGATGCTAGACAGGCTGAACAGGCTCCAGTGGATGAACTCACACTACGGGACATCAGGGTACACAAACTTGACTTGATAGACCTTAGACAAAGTCTATGACAAAATACATGAAGTCCTGTGATGGAGCTGTGGTGGGGGGGGGGGCAGATAGAGAAGGGGGAAGCCTAAATATGATTAAGATGTATTCTATGAAGTTCACCAAAATTCAATAAAAATATCTTTCAAAATAGTAAAAAGGATGGCAGGCTTTCCAGATTGTTATCATGATGAGGAAGCTAAATTTTGGAGACAATTATAAAATGAAGGCAGTTGTCACATAGAAATTTCATTCAACTATATATATTGTTGTGAATAGGAGACACCAATACATTGAGTTCCAGGGAGTGGGATATAAAACGGTTAAAAAAATACTTAGGGATTTTATAGTTTTGTTTTTCTTCGTTAATGTCTCCAGGCCATACAAGACAATAGCCCCTGAAATATAATCCTTGAATCTGCAACATAACCAATGGCAGGTAGTTCTGTGTGTCTATCGTTGAAATCCATGTTGAATCCAGAAACTATCACGCTAGTAGTTTTTGGATGATGCTGGCAAGTTGTCTTCCCTTTCTTCATCCCTCCCTCTCTTTGCTAGAGTTTTTTCATGTGGATCTTGTGTATGCATTCTAAAGTCAAGGAAAGCCTTAGTTATTAGTTTGTCTTTAAAAGTTTATTATAGGGCTAGAGAGATGGCTTAGCATTTGAGAACATTTGCTGCTCTTCCAGAGGACACAGGTTCAACTCCCAGCATCCACATGGCAGCTAACAACCATCTAGATCTGCAGCTAACTCCAGATCCAAGGGATCTGACACCCTCTTCTGGCCTATGCAGGTATTGCATGCATGTGGTACTCGGATATATGGAGGCAGTATATATAAGCTTCATACATGAGAAATATGTAATAATTCTTATTTCATGAACTTGTAATAGTTTCCACTAGAATTGGTAATATTAGAATATCACCACCAATATTAAATTACAATGTCAAAGTATTGCAACCAATATTTTATGAGCTCTACTGTTTCTGAAGTATGTTTCTCTTTTTCCTCCTAGGGGTGGGATCCTGCAGAAGGGACTTCTAATTACTGTCCTAAAGCCTTTTTAACCCCCAGATTAATTGCTCTGTCCTTAGAGTTTCCATAACAATTCAATCATATGACTTAACAACTTGTGAACTCCTTAAGTAGAACAACCATATCTTAATTAGCCTGGTCAACATCCTGACAGAAGTATCAGTCTTCCATTCTCACAAGTGCCCCAGTTTTAATAACAGGGGATATGTCTATTCTTTTGTGAATGACAATTTAATATCTAGTACTCAACCTATGATCTGCTTAAAGGTCAATCAATCAGAGTTTGCCACTGAATTTAAGTTGAATTTATTATATGATGACTAGAAGGACTTTTTGAGGTCTGGCAGGTGTTTGGTATTTTTATAGGAATTACTGCTATGTATATTTATTATTTATGGGTATTAATGTTCAAAGATAGCCAAACTGGAGGCCCTGAAAGTTATGAGTTACTCTGAAGAAAGCAGAGATAACAAGACTCAGATTTTTGAGGAACTGTGTATAACTTCCTCTATTGATTTCTAAATACTGAGGCAGAGAAATGTTCACAAGGAAGCAAACAGCAGGCATGGTGGTATGTGCTATGATACCAGCACTTGAGAAGCTAGAACAAGCTGGCCTAGAACTTGCTATATTGCTTAGACTGGCCTTGAACTTGCATTAATACTCTTGCCTCAGAATCTCTTGCCTTTTGTGTTAATGTTTCATCACTGTGACAAAATGTCTGAGTAAAACAGCCTAAAAGAAGAAAGGTTTATTTTGGCTCATCATTACAGATCATAGTCAGCTGGCTCCATTGTTTTAGAACCATCGTGAGGGAGAAGAGTATAACACGAGAAAGCTGCTCACTTCATGGTGGTTGGGAGGGGAGGGAGATAAAGAGGGTGGGAGGGTAGAGAGAGAAGGGAGGGAGAGAATACGGATGAATTAGATAATAGACAAACATATTAGATATAGCGTGAACACACAAGGGACCAGGGACAAAATGTATCCTTCAAAGTCACACTTCCTGTGATTTACTTGCTTCACCAATAGAATCACCTGTTGATAGAGTTAGAGCCCTATGACCTGAACCACCGATCAGGATTCCCTCCTGGGCTGTCTTGGGGACCAAGGACTTGATGCGTGAGCCTCTGGAAGGCGTTCTAGATCCATGAGCCTCTTCAGGCATTCTGAAGCCCCTGTAATTTACCCTCATTCACTTCTGTCTTTGCTTATTTTTATGCGATTATTTTTGCTTTGGGTAGATTTTGAAAAGTAGTTACAAAAAAGCCTCATTCTGAGAAGAGATATCCATGAAAGAATTGGTTGAATAAGGTGGTCATATTAATTCTTTACACATTTAGTTAACACATCACTAGTAAATTATATGTATATATAATTGTATATATACAATTATATGTATGTATAATTATATATATATATATTCACCCAGAATTCATCTCAAAATCTAGAATGTGAGTACCACACTTTTCTAACCTCCCTTCCTAGTCCACCTGATCAGCTCAGCTCATCCTCAGGATGAACTCATGGGTCAGTTCAAGGTGCGGAGTGGACAGTGGTGCTACTCTGGAGGCGAGTAAGTGAGTTCACATCCTGGCCTGCCACTCATTAACTTGAACACGTTGTTTGCCCACTGGGAACCTAATTTTCTCTTTTGTAAAAGGAGCTAACAATAGTTCCCACCTGAAATAGTTTCTTGAGGTGTTAGTAGGATAATGTATGCAAAGATAAACGTTTCCTAACTCTCTGATTTCTCTTCCTGCCCTCTCTGTCATTAAATGCTGATCAACATCTCCTTTGGTAGCTTCCTTCAAACTTCTCCCATCAGGAAACTGATGAAAACAAAGTAAATCAAAATGGAGTCAGGATGGGCTTCCAAAGATGCTGTAATATGAAGCAAGTGTTGCTTTGTTTAACTTTTCGTGGATCTCTAAACATAGAATTTCAGAGTCAAGTAGGATATAAAGTTGACTCAGTGTATGTATGTTTTCCTTGCCTGTTCCAGTCTAATCTGCATGATTAGTAAACACAGGTTCAGTGAAACAGAAACTGAGGTGTGTGAAGTCGACTTAGCTTCCACAGCTGCCTCTTCCTCTGCAAAGTCAACATTCCAAAGAATGCCAAGATACGGCTAAATATATGTCAGCTTCCAGTATTAGAGAAGACAGGAACAGTTGAAGAAATTGGTTCTACCCCTATCCTGTTCCCTTCCAAGTCTCTGTCCTTTTACCCTTTCTATGAAAATCTCTTGTGAAAAGAAACTGAAGGAAGGGGGGGGGGTGAATAGTGAATGTGCCCCTGTTACTCAAACTGGGGCACTTGTGAGAATGGAAGACTGATACATCTGTCAAGAAGTACAGGAGGAGGAAAACGGAAATTAAGAGGTGCTTGAAATTCTGCATTTTGCTGACATTCAGCTGAAGCACTGGCTTTCTCATCATATGCAAGTGTCTGCGTGTGCCTCTTAGGTAGTAAGTCCCTTGGGCAGTCCCTTTCCTCTACTTTTCTTGGTACTGTGCCAAGGACAGTGTGAGCATTGCTGGGGACTGATGCCATACTTTCGTCTTCAAATCTGAAGATTCTTTTTGCAATGAGATATTGGTAAGGTAGAGAATGCCTTCCTCTAAGTCAGGTTCATTTCAATCATAAGTATTAAATAGAAAAAAGATTTATGATGTAATTGTTATTTTCATGTAAATAAAAAGAGAAAGGTGGCTACAGCTTTATTT
>NW_008335967.1:695084-700509 GCF_000622305.1 Nannospalax galili | reverse complement strand
ATATACAAGATGTTTCTCCTCTGACTTTATGGATTTCTAACATTTAACTCACATGAACTTGACATTTAAGATGAAAGAGATGGTAGGATAGGAGTATTCGAAAAACCAAAGCTGCAACGTTCTTCAAAGATCTAGTTTTAAGTTCTCATGATCCCTTCAGAGACATTGGACCTTTTGATCCTAATACAATATTTTGTATTAAAAAACTAATTAGGCTATTTGTCAATGTTCATTAAATGAAAGGCCACTTTTTTTCATCAGGAAATATGCATTGTGGATCATACAAGAAAGTTTACTAGAGAATTTAAGTTACATTTCTAAGGCAGTCCATATATTAGTTTGGTAAAGGAATTCTTGGTGCTTTAGTTGAAATCGATCAATTCTATCAAGATAGTGACTATCTGGATGCAGAGTCAGATTACAGTCTCTTGTATTGATTCAGTTATTCATTATTTCTGCCAAAAGTTGTGCACCAGGAACTGAAAAGATGGCTCAGGGGTTAAGAGCACTGACTGCTCTTGCAGAGAACCCAGGTTTGGTTCCCAGTACCCACAAGATGGCTAACAACCATCTGTAACTCCAGTTCCAGGAGATCTGATGCCCTCTTCTGATCCCTGTGGATACTGCATGGCACAGGCGCTCTCACCCACATGGCAACTAACAACTATCCACAACTTCAGTTCCAACTTATCTGACATCCTTTTTAGACCTCCGTGGGCATTGCACAACACAGGTAGGCTTAAATACACACAAGCAATACACTCATACACATAAAATAAAAATAATAAATAAAATATTTCTTAAAAAATATATCAAAAACAACTTTGCTTTTATGTTGTCATAGAAAAATTCAGGAACAATTGTTATTTAAAACAATTAACCTCTCTTGAACAACACAAGAAATTTAATTATATGTTCCCATGAGAACTGTAATCTAATTATATAGAATATAATTAAATAAAATAAAGCAAATAAGTTCACTGTGAGAATTGCTGCAGAAGATGTCATCTCTGTCAAACAATATATGAATAATGTGGTAGGATGCGGGGTACCTTGGGGGAAGCAAACTGCCAAAGGTTTGCAGCTAGTAATCTGGAAGGTAAAATATAATGTATATGTAGTTTTTAGGGGGAGAAAGGAGTTTTGTTGCTTTCAAAAAGCCTCATCTGCATATTCTTATCGTCTTGTAAATAATAGGCATACTGTTCTGAAGGCCTCCAGATTAGCACTGTCTTACTCCAGAGCCCTGGGAGCTAATCGAGAGAGGTTTTGATAGTCTGACATGCACAAGGGCTCCCAGGCAGCTTAGGCAGTTAGTTCTGGTCGATATAGGATGTGGCTAAAATTGGCCATTGCAGAGCAGCAATGATCTTTCTGGGTGGATATTGTTTAAGAGTGCTAAAGGTTCTAGGTTAGCAGCTGCCAGTTGGTCAGGGAAAACGACAGGTAATAAATAAAGCTGACAGAGTCAGCAGATAGGGACTGAAAGAGCCCTGGGTTAGTAGGTTAGAGAACGATTTAATCAGAAATATTGTCACCCGGAGTCACTCAGAGGCATTAACTCTTAACTCAAGGCCAAATTGTAGCTCCATTTAGCTAGTATTTCCTCAATAAACATGCATGCAGTCTCAATTAAACGGGAGAGCGTAGTTTATTTTGAATGGATACCAAAATCAAGTTATATTCTTATGGAGGGAAAGATAGGTCAGGGGAATACGGAGAAAGGAAACAGTAACACTACGTTATAGAAAAAGACACATGAAAGTAACCTTGAGCCGTCTATTTTGTGCAGTTCTCTGCTCCAGTCCTGAGAATATGTTTGCCTCAAATGCCTTAATATTATCGAACATCACTGAATATTGACGCTCCATTGGTCTGTCGCACAGTTCAATGACTATAGACAATGGTGTGTGTGTGTGTGTGTGTGTGTGTGTGCGTGTGTGTGTGTAGAGACAGAAGAAGTAGAAGAGGATTGGGCCTGGTGACACATACTTTTAATCTCAGCACTGAGAGGCAGAGCCTGGTTGATCTCTGTGAGTTAGTTCAAAGCCAGCCTGTCTACACAGTGAATTGTAGGCCGGGGCTACCTAGTGAGACTTTGTCTCAAAATTTTTTTTAAAAAGTAGTAGGCTGTATTTTTAATATTCTCACCACAAAGAAATGATAAATCTTTGAAGCAATAGATAGCCTTATCCTGATTTGGCTATTACAGTAGTATGTATATCAGAACATCACAGGCTACCCCATAAGTATATATAATTTTTATAATGTCAATTAAAAATAATTTTAAAATATTGTAGAACACTGGGAACATTAATTGTTCATCTAGCAAAAATCATTTTCATATTCTGTCATGTTTAACAGCAAGTGAATTTAAGAATTTAAGATGATATTTCTCTTTCTCCAGATACACTAGTGGGGAAGGAAAATACTAGCTTTTGATACTTTCTGATAGATGAGTTATTGGATTTGTGATGATGAGTTACTTCAGATTTGCAATGATGAGTCTTTCTACAGGGAAACCAGCGCTGTCGATTACATTCCAGCTCTTTCCTCTAACTCATTTTGTAAGATTAAATCTCACACAGCTGAAATGACAAAATTAATGAAAGTGTATAATAATGTTTGGATATAACAAATGATGTCAAATGGAATTTCTGTCATCCAGTCCAGTAGATCTGAGACTAACCATTATTCTCTAGTGAAAACTTTGAAGGTCTGAAACAGTCAAAATGAAGCACCTTGAGTGAAATAAGAAATTCTTGGTTTAAATTCACCTTCAGCATCAATACGGTCTTGGCTGAGCTGGAATGTGGAGCAAATGGGCTTCTGAGTTCTTTGCTCTCAGCTTGAATGCTTACTGAATGCATCAGTAAGGAGGGTGCTTCCACTAGGCAATGATGATGGGATGCCATCTGTATGGAAGGTCCAACAAGGGGTACAAAGAGGATTAAAGTGCTGTATCTTTGTTAAAGAGTTTACCATCTTTTAACAGATATAAAACCTAAAACCAGTGCATAATATAAGGGAGTTTTGCTAAATCAAATCCTGGAGAGACTGGGAAGCCAGGAGGTCATTACAGTGCTAGAAAGAAGGCTGAGGAAGGAAACACTGTCATATCCAAAAGCTCAATGGTTGCTACTCCTTATAAATTATTTATTAGATATATAATGTTGTTATTGTGGTGTGGAAGCCATAGCCTCTTTTCATTTACCCTCCGTCTTCAGTTCTCCCTCTCTCTCTCTCTCCATGCAGTTGATGTATGCTGAATCAGGCTATGCTGTCAGAGCATCCTGGCCAGGCATCATCGTATGCCCCTTCTCTGCTGAAACTTTGCCAAAGAGCTTTGTGTTCTCTGAGAAAAGTGCACTATCTTTTCTATGTTTTCTGACATTGTAGCTAGGCCTGGGCATAAACTTGTAGACCATATTCTCTCAGAGAACACTTGACATCAGCTTTGGTAGCGAATTCCTCTTGTGTCAAGTACTCCAGTGTTTAGGAATGTGTATTGAACCAAGCTTTCAGCCTACTGTAGAGGTAAGATCTACTTGGATACGGAAGTGGTGGGAAAACAGAAACATTATTTTTCAATAACTGGCATGATTTTTTATAGTTGAATAGAGTCATATACATGGAGACTCACATTTGAAGAAGCATGGGCCTCATATCAAGATGGAATTTTCTGTACTGGGAAGTGAGGGATGAATGTAATACATGGACCTCAAAGTGTAAACAGTGACCAACTTGGCTCTGAAGAGACAGATACGTGTTAGAAGACTCTGCAATTTCAATTACTCTCTTGGAGACTATGAAATCTTTAAAGTCTACAGCATTGAACAACTATAAATGATCAATATGATTTGAGAACTTCAAATGGATTAACCAAGCGATGTGATACAGTTTGAAAATTAAACCTTTAGCTGTATATGTAGTTTACTGGTTATTACTCCATGACTCTGTCCTCACCTCTCCAACCCTCAGTTCCTTCTGTAAAATGAGAAAGCTGAGTGCTATTCCACTGGGCACTGAGGGGTTTAAACTCAGTAAGAATATTAGGTACCTATTGTATAGTCCCTGGCACATAGTGAGACCTCAAAAAATTGTCACTACTTGTAGAAATCTTTTGGCACTTGGCAAATTTCCAATAACTGTGAGTTCTTCTAAAGAATCAGTGCTAAGTATACTATAGTCAAGGGCCCAGATCTGGCAATAAATATGTTGTATCAGTAGTGAAAATATTTTCTCTTCATTTTATTGTGATATACTGGAATACTTAGTGAGATTTTGACTGAACCAGCCTAATCAAGAGTTATGCTGGAGTTGGGGCTTTTCTGTTGGTATTGTTATTAGCTCCCTGTAGAATTCAAATGACTCCCTTATTGGGCTGCTTTGGCCTGTGCTGACTGTGGGATCTGAGGCACAGCTGCAGAGGTTTTCTCCATGCTCGTGTTCAACCTTCAGTTTTCAGTCTTCTCACACTAGGTGGACTCCCTTTCCAAGAGCTTGGATGTCCCAGCTAGCCTCCATCTTAGCTGATCTGAACCTGGATCTCAGCTTGGGGCTTTTTGTGTCCTTTCTTCTTCATAGAAACAAACTGGCTTTACTGCCTTTTATAAGTAGCTGGTCTTGTTGGGGGTGGCAATTCTCTAGCCTTTACTTGTGCTTTGATTGCCTTAGGCCTTTTGGATCAAAGAAAATCTCTGCTTCTCCATCAGTGGCTACATGTTTCTTCTTTTCTGTCCGAACTAGTGGCTCTGGCCTTGCTCCCTGTGCTGGGAGGCTTTTCAGCTCTCCTCAGCAGCTGGAAGCTTTTTCTTGATGTGTGAGAAGAGTGTGAGGAAGTGTCTATAGGGACTTTTGGCACCCATATACACACACCTCTGTCTGCAACGACGCTCTCTGTTTCCTGCCCTTCCCCAGTCATTTTTGTGTTATTCTAAACTGTGAATGTACCTCAATTATTCTAGACGATCACTTTGATCGTCAGAGTGCTGTTATGTAGACGTCGTCACTTCCTCCTCCAGCTGGATCAAATGTGAAACAGTCTCAATGTCCTCCTTTCTTCAAAGGGCTTCGTGTTTGGGATTCATTTCATTTGATTGCCAAATGGCTTCAGTTGTCTGGCAAACTCACAAAATGTTGTGATTTCGTAAACGTTCTGTTTTCTTTTTTGCAGTTGGTAGAAAGACAGTGTGAAGCGATGCAAATTTTTAGCTTTAGGTATCCTTGGTGAAAGTCACTTCGATGACTAAGACTTTTTGGCATTTAAATATGAAGTAATCAATCCAAGTTTTCACAGCTAGAAGATGGTGTTGAACTTCCAAACTCACTTTTCCGCACTCTCTCTCAATGAATTATTGAGCTCTTTAAAGACCTGGGATAATGTTGGCAAGTTATATTTTATGGTTTTTTTTTTGTTTGTTTG
>NW_008335967.1:655386-694977 GCF_000622305.1 Nannospalax galili | reverse complement strand
GAAAATCATGATCTAATAACCTGGTAAAGTAATGAAAGTAAAACTCAAAGCTACTTCCTAGTGTAGAGAGCTCTTGAAAATTCCAATACACAGCTACCTATGTAGCTATTTAAAGTAGATAGAGCCACATGGATTATGTGCATTTATTTCATAAAAGATAAATTATTTTATTTATTTTTGTCTTTTTGAGACAAGGTCTCCCCGCAGCTCTGTCTGGCCTGGAACTCACTATGTAGACCAGCTGGCCTCGATCTCACAAAGATCCACCTACCTCTGCCTCCCGAGTGCTGGAATTAGTATAATTAATATTTTTATTTTTTTATTTTTGAAAATTACTCATTTTCATGTGTATGAGTGTGTTGTCTCCATGTATATAAGTGCACCCGTGTTGTGCAGCGCAGTGCCCATGGAGGCCAGAAGAGGGCATCAGATCCCTTGGAACTGGAGTTGCAGTAGTGTATTAGATAACATGTGGGTGCTGGAATTCAAACCTGGGTCCTTTGCAAGAACAGCCAGCAATCTTAACTTCTGAGCCATCTCTGCAGCCCCTAAAAGATTAATTAAGGAGAAGTTTCATTCCTCAAATGGAAAACTAGTGAAAAAATGGCATTTAATATAAAGTATATTCATTCTAGAGCTACTCTAGCCATTGATAGAATTCCTTTAGATGAAAATAACATGGAGGATCATCTTACATTGTTATTTTATAAAATTTATTTTGCTGTTCTTGTAATAAGCTATAAATACTTCAGAAACAATGTCAACATATTTTTGTTAACATTTTTTCTATCAGTGGGAGACTATTATCAGAGCACAAATTAGTATTTAATTAATATCATCATTTACACATGTCATTTTAACAACCCACATACAATTATACAGTATAAAAAACATACAACATTCATCTTAGAGATAATGTAAACATGAATTCTGAACTTATACGTTAAACTCATGGGATTTAAAGTTGATACAAGTGGATGGCTGGCTTACATCAAGCACATAAGAGGCAAAAGTTCGAGTAGGATGTTCTTTTAACACATGCTTTCAGTGAATTGTAGTTTATTCATAAAGTTGGTCCAAAGTCAAGTGAATAGAGATAGTAAAGTGTTGAGTTGAGTTATCAGCTGGGTAATTTCTTCTCTTAATATATAATATTTTGATAACTTTCCGTTCAAGATCCCAGAAATCATTAGGATCTAGAAGCATGTAATAAGAGCTGAAATAAACAATAGACCTTGTTTGTCTCATACCTTCTAAAGTAGCTAATTCTTTCTGCTGAATGACCCTTGAAAGCTTAGTACATTGCTTGTAAATGGAGCTTGGAAATTTTACATTTTATTTGGAAAGAGGGAAAAATGTTAGGCTAGACAGCTTTCAGTTTGCAAAACTGATGGTCCTGCAAGGCTGAAATTGTGGGTAGGTGAGTTTGAATAAAAAATAGATCAGAAAAGGTACAGAGGTCATAACACTTCCCTAAAGTAGGTGATCCTGTAAATATGAAGACATTGACCATCTCAGACAAGTGAAGATAGCAAGGGTCAAAAATGGCAACTGTCTCAGCGCTCCCAAGAAACTTAGTAGAGAATGTATGCACTTACACGTATAATATGTAGTCCTCAGAACATCAAACCAGGGAGTGTACACTATTTACCAAATAGCCATCACGACTAAAGCACTATTCTGGAAGTAGTAGGAGGTAAAAAGTAGAAAGTTTTCTTATCTAGGGAGTCTCTGTGTGTACAGAAAAAAAGCAAAGAAAGATATCCACAAAAGGAAAAGTACGATTTACACTTCCTAGACTAAAACACTGGGACCAAATTCTGATGAGGCAGTAATATTTGAAATGGTTCCTGAGGACTGAGAAAGGGTTAGATGAATAGAATGGGGAGATGGGATCTTCCAAGAGGACTGTTTTTCCCAAAGGAAGAAGTAAAAGACAATGGATGTGTTAACTTTTCTAGAGCAGATAATTCTCCATGGGGAAGGTGGAAGATCAGTGAGGAGAGGATGTTTAGGAAAGGATGGAATTGTGGGCTCTATTGTTCATATGCCCTTCTTCTATTCCTTAAATGTGGTGTTGCTTTTATCTGTAACCTCAAACTCCTTCCGATCTGCATAATCTGACCAGAGACGCAGATCCTCCCCTAAGGCTTCAGTTATGAAGACATTGTTGACAGTGTTCAAATTTACATCTCTACCCATTTTTTCCCCCTGTATGTCCTATACGTATACTAAGGCTAGTGAATCAAATGTTTATCAGATTTCTTTGCTTCAACATCTCAGCTCAGCTCATAATTTTTCTCAGTTTCTCTCTTGGCTCCACCTCTTGTAATCTTGTCTTCACTATGTTATTACCTGGGTGACTGGGCACGTTACTCAAATTCTTTGAATTTTGTTTACCAAGTTTGACAAGAAAGAATAATATATTATTTTCAGTAGTTATATTAAGAACACAAAGAAGTCAATTCACATAAAATTCTAAGAATGATGCCTAGCTGCCCCCTACCATGTTTTCAGATATCCAAGCTATTATATCTCATTATTTTTCTCCCAATATTTGATTGGTCAGAGTGTTATCAAGTTTATGCCTCTTCAGAACCTGCTTTCAATGTTGCCTATCCTAATGTTAGACCAAATGGGCATCACTTCTCAGTGGAGTTGCCCCACTTGTAATGAACTGGTAAATACTGTCTTTATCTCCAATTTCACTTCTCTCCCTCTGACTTCCAAAATGTCACCATTGTGACCCTTTGGGACTACAGAAATGAAATGCTTCTGGAAACATAAGTTGCACTCATAATGAGACCCAGATTCCTTTGACCAGCATACCCAGCTCCTGGCTGCCTCTTTGGCTGATTAATCTACTGCCGTCCCAGGGACTCCTGGTGCTTCAGATACATCACATACTCCTCATCCTCTACATTCTTACAAATGACCCTACTTCAAAGATCATTTTCCAATTAATTTCTTCTATCCAAAGCTTATCTCTTCTCTATGGTCAAGTCATTCAGTTTTCCTTCTAACTTCAATCCTTTCTGACTTAGTCTGTGTTTGGTGACATATCAACAATCACTAGGAGGGCCTGGAGAGGTTGCTTACCGGTTAAGAGTATGTGCTGCTCTGGCAGAGGGCTTGAATTTGGTTTCCAACATCCACAGAAGTTGACTCAAAACTGCCTGTAACTAACTGCAGAGGATCCAATATCTCTGGCACCTGCACTCACGTGCACCATTTGGTGGGCACCTGCATTCACGTGCATATAAGTACACACAAACACCCACACAGATACACATAATTAAAAATAAATTTTTAAAATGAAAAAGAGTAATAAACAGCACAAAGTAAGAAATTTGAGTGGCATTTAACACAAAGATTATTTATAAAAGTGAATATTATATTTAGGGGAACTACAGAGGTAGATCAGCACCCTAGGGCTAGCAATGTCTGAGCACATTTCACCTGATGGGGAAAGCACCCTGACAGAGACAAGATCTGTTGTATAACCTGCAGTTTCTCCTCAACGAGAAACTGGAGGCTAACTGCCTTGTCCTTACAACATCTCCTGCTTTTTCCCAATCTGAGCCTAATCTGGAAGCAGAAATTAAGGCTGTAGAAGGGGAGAGTAGAAAGAGGAGCCTGAAGGACAAATGAAGAACACACAAACGCTCCCTTCTGCAGAATCTTGCTCCCAGATCACACCTTCCTTACAAAACACCACATACAATGCTGGTCATAGTTACCTTGTCATAAGTTATAAAGCTTTTGATCACAGGGCTGGCTTTATATTTTCTTAACATTTTGTCAGGGATCGCATCTTTTTTAACAGCTCTTTTTAAAATAATTTTTAATTTTTTATTTTATGTGTATTAGTGTATTGCCTGTATGTGCGTAAGTGTACACATGTCATGCAATGCCTGCAGAGGTCAGAAGAGGGCATTGGATCCCCTGGAACTGGAGTTATGGATGGTTGTTAGTTGTCATGTGGGTGCTGGGAATGGGACCTGAGCCCTTTGCAACAGCAGTCAGTGCTCTTAACCGCTGAGCCATCTCTCCAGCCCCCTTAATAGCTCTTAAATGATTGAATTTAGTGAGTGAGTGAGTGTCAATGTCACAGTGAGGCTTGTATCAGGTAAAACATGAAGTTAGAGACCTAATTCAGCCCTAGACTTGTGTTATAAGTCTGGATTTTTCAGTTAAGACTGAGTGTCTATTTCCCTTTTGTGTGATATGTAAATGAGTACAAGTGTGCATGTGTTTATTCATAATTTTTTAAAATGACGGTGGACCAGACAAATACCAGACAATTCACAAGCTTTAGATAAATATGAGAAAACAATTTTGCTAAGAAAATGATCTCCATTTAGTCATTTATTCACTTGATTTAACCCCATGCCACTATTAGTTATGCAGGGAAGATAGTGTTTTAATGACTCTTTAGAAAATGGTCACCACAGGAAATACTGTATGACTAGAATAGGCTAAGAAGCTATCTTTCTGTGCATGTGGTCTTAATGCCATCATACCTGTGTGCTCCAAGGAAGATATGACAATAGAACAGATGCTAACAAAGCTGTATGTAATTCATATGGAAATTAAGACTTAAGAACATGTTAAGTAATCTAAACATAGCAGAGATTTTTATCATTTACCCCTTCCATGAAACAGCATAAGTATATTTATGGCTGGAAATAAAGATAAGTTCAAAAAGAATATGAAGAGTTAATAGTGTATATCTGTATCTTGTTTTATTTTTTAATAGCACGCTCTCATCAAGGTAGTGTTGTTAAATGGTTATGATAATTATGAATAAGTTAAATTCTCTTATGATGAGAAAACTAAATTTCTTAGAATTTGAAGAAGACATATTTTCTTTTAAATAATCAAGGAAACTAATTTTCAAAGAATTGGATGCAGAGATGGAACCCAGATCTGGAGTCTTAACCTTGAAGTCCTGTTTTCACGTGGTGCTCTGTCTTAATGGCAAGCTCTCATGGAGTAATGTGATCTAAAATACCAGTCAGAGCTGGAAGACGGCTCAGCAGGTAAAGATACTTGCTGCCAAAATTGATGACCTAAGTTCAATTCCTGGAGTTGTGAAAGGACAGAACAAACACCTTCAAGTTGTCCTCTGACCTCCACACATTCACAGTGGCACATGAGCCCTTGACCCCCCAAAAGTTCAAATTAGGCAATTGATGTAGAGTTAAGCTTTCTGGAGACAGCCAAGGATCCGGTTACAGTATACAATGAATTGTTACTAAGCTTGAATATGGACATCCACATGTATTTATAAACTATAGAACTAAAAAGTGTCTCTGCTGAGGAAATTTTGTGAGTCTGTGGTTCCAAGATGGTGCTGCTCATTATTTCCCATCGTCAAAGGAGTGCAGAAGTGCTCCAACCTTGGTCTTTGGAGGACAGTGAATTTCTTTTTTATAAAAACTAGGAAGGACCATTGCTTTCTACAGTACTTCTTACAATGGTAACTTCTATGGGAATTCCACTTCCTCCTTTCCTTATGCACACCGTCTTACCTCCTTCACACTTCGTGGCTCAGATTCGCTTTTAATATTCTTGCTCTGTTCCTCGTTCCCTTCCTAGTCATTTATATTGTCTTGAAAGCTGAACAAATGGGAAAAATGAGCTAAGAAACAACGATTCATTTGATTAAGTGGAATCCATCTATTCTCATCTTATGGATGAGAACTTCTCATCTGAAATCTCATCACCATTTGTTCCCATCTGTTCTATGTTTCTGGTGGCCTAGTGAGACTTTTCAAGGATTGGAGCTGTTTTTTCATGTTAATCCTTGGAAAACTAATACTAATCTTTGTCATTTATGACAGGCCATGACATTGGAACTACTTAGTGCCACTTTAGAGAAAATAGAATAGAGTGCCGTTGGAATTACTTTTTTCCACCTGGCAAACATCAGTGATGTCTACTGAAGTTAACAAAAAGAAAAAAAATGAAGGCTCACTGGTAGCTTAAGCAGTCTTATATGTAGCCCTGGGAATCTACATGACTCTGTCTCTGGATTTTCCTTCAAAGCTTTTCAAATTTGACTTGTACTTTTCCTTCCAAACTTGTTTTTCTACTAGTTTTTCCCTGTTAGTAACATGGAAAATAAGGCTCCAGTTTGGAAGATGGTATAGCTAGAGGTGGTTAAAACAGAAATGCACAGACCTTCAGTAAACCCTGAAAACCTCATCCTGCAGTCTCTCCATAATGCTGCATATGGGAAAGAATTTACAGATCAGTGAGTCCTTCTCCCTGCCTTGAGGAAGTGACTATAGCTAAACTCTCCTTGATGAAGGAACTGATCCTTTAATGGCATTTGGAAAACATATTCTAAAGGAGGTATTGTGACTTGCTTGTAAAATGATGCAGAGACAAGTCAACATGAGTTTGGGACACGTATCAAAAATAAAGATAAAACAGGGCCTGGGATATAGTTCATTTGATAGAGTGCTTGCCTAGCATGCACAAAACGCTGGGTTCAATCCCTAGCACTAGATAAAACCAAACGGGGACAGGCCTGTGATTGCAGCCCTCTGGAAGTGAAGGTGGGAAGATCAGTTCAAGGTCATTTTCAGGCTCCGTACTGAGTGTGAGGTCAGTCTGGGCTGCATGAGGCTATTCACAAAGACAAAAACAAAGGTAAAACAGTTGAAGCCTGTTTTGTGAATGGTGTCTCTTAAATGGAAGCCCTGGTACTGTATAGAGGCAAAATTGTGTTGCTTCTGAAACTTCTTTCTAAGGTACTTTGTGAAATAATTGGGAACAGAAAGGGCCTTGTCTTTAATAAAGGTTGGAAAACTTTCTGAGCTAGCCTTTGGTGACCATAATGGGAAAAGGCAGACTGCATGTCATAAATCACGCCAGTTGATTGGTAGTATGTGGGATAAATCCTGAAGTAAGTGAAGAGGGAATTAATGAGAGAGTTCTTTATTATAGAAGCACTTTATAAGATATATAGTGAGTCAAACAGCTGTAAATAAAAAGATCTGGCAAGAAGCAAAGGAGGGAGCATGAAGGGCAAGGTGCCATGCCCTGAAACCAGGTATCTGCCACCTGCCAAACACTCTGATTTGGGAACTTAAATTACTTGACATTGAAAAAATAGTGGGTTGTGTGTCTGAGGCGATTATACTGAATGACAGCCTGATAGAGCCAACTACTATGTTTAAAAGTATTCAGCATGGGCTGCTAGCATGAGTGAGCTGAAGTTATTCTGAACACATTGGAAGACTGGCAAGAGACAAAAGAAAACCAATATGCTAAACTGCAGCTGTGCTACATGTAATTAAAGTCTCTAAGCTGACCTTCCTTAGGAGTTCATCCTCAGCTCTCTCACATCCTCAGAATTTTCCTCTTCACTGACCCGTTAGCAGCTTGTCAATATGCAAAAACTGCAGCTTTTCTCGATTATGAGGCCCCTCCTTCTTTGTCTGTTATCTTTGTAGTCAAATTGGAAAGATACTTCTAGTCTGTGCTCACTGCTCCAGGCTTCTTCATCCTCCCTGAGATCCTCACATTCATTGTGGCAGAAGCTCATGTCTCGAAGGTTCCTGACCACCGTCTTCTCATCTGCCATCCTTCAGGATCTCTCTGTAGGATTTACCATTGCAGAGTAACCATAGCTCCTGATTATTTCCCTCTTCCTCTTTTTGATCATCATTTATCCATTTCCTTCCCAGTTTCTTTTTCTTTCAGGGCTCTGTACGTGCTGGTATTAAGGATGGATGACTCTGGCTGTTTGCTACTTTGATCCCCTATTCTCACCTTGCAGTCAAACATGCAGATTTCCACCAACCTTGTCTCCAGCCCAGACTTCAGAGCTGAGCTGACAATGATCATCTGCATGTGCTTGGTCACGTAGAGGTCGCTTGGCTCACTGCCGTTCTTTGTTGATCATGCTCTGTCCCTGGTCCCTGCACTTCCAGCCTTTCACTGGGATTTCTTGGTAGTGATCGCAGGTGGAAACCTTGCCACCTTTGACCCCTTTTTCTCATACCCTCCGGAATCAATCATTATTAGGTCACACTGAGAAAGCATCAAAAATACCTTTGAGATTTCTCTTCTCTTCCCCCCTTGCCCCCTTAGCCATTTCCTCATTTCACAACTAGTTTAATAAATGGCTGCTGAGTAATATTCCAGTCTCCAGGCTTTGCAGTGCCTCTTCACATCTTTCCCAAATTACCATTCTTTAATACCTTTCTCTAGTCATGTCTCTCTTTCTTTTTGAGACAGAGTCTCCCTGTAACTCTAGCTAACCTGGAACTGGAGCTCCCTATGTAGACCAGGCTGGCCTCAGTCTCACAGAGATCTGCCTGCCTCTGCTTCCTGAGTGCTGAGATTAAAGGTGTGCATCGCTGTACCTCAATTAAGAGCACTGAATTAATTAGCATAGTATTTAGGTGCTTCATAACGTCCACATAGGCAACATATGGTGCCATTTCAACCACACTCTCAAATGTTCTCTTGACTCTTCAGTCACACTGAACTATTGTCACCCAAAATATGTGGGGGGTGGATTTAAACCTTATTTTTCAGATTTTTCTCTTGCTGCTTTTCCCTTCCTGATTTTTTTTTTTTTCCAAGTCCCAGTTCATGTGTGCCTGACTCTGTGACGGTTTCCTTAGCCAGTCAGAGACAGAAGGAAAACCATTTTCCCTCCCCTCCCCTCCTCTCCCCTTTCCTCCCTATTCTTTTGACACAACCACAAACAATGTTTGAGAGTTCTTGTGTTTTCATGTTAGACTAACATCAATGTCAACCAGCGTTTTTAAACCTTCCAGCCCTGGGAAGTTAGTAAGTTATTTCAATGTTCGTGGTATGTTTTTCCCACCATTTCTTAAAGGGATCATTTCATGTTCACCCAAAGGTATTAATACTTATTGCTTAACATGTGACAGTCCCAGGTCGAGGTACTCAACAGCTTACTATGTAAGTCTTTGGTGCCCTACAGAAAATTATATAAATTCATTTAAAAATGGTCAATCAATCCATAACAAGGTGGTGCGCGCCTTTAATCCCAGCACTCAGGAGCCAGAGGCAAGCAGATCTCTGTGAGTTCAAGGCCAGCCTGGTCTACATAGTGAGTTCCAGGACAGCTGGGGCTACAGGGAGACCCTGTCTCAAAAAAGACAAAAAAAAAAAAAAAGGTCAATCAAAAATTCTTTGAAAGAGGCTGATTACCTTATATTGAATACTTGCTTTTCACATGGACTGTGATCGCCCATGCTTGTCCTTCTTTACCTCCCATTCCTTCTGTGTAAGGTTTTTCCACTCTCCAGCACCTTGCATGTCTCCATAAGTGTCTGCTATGTTCGCAGACTGAAAGTCAATGTCACTGCCATCTGCTTAAGGAAGGCTTTCTTCGCTGTTTTTTTCCATCTCCCTCCCTATCCAGTATCATCCCCTCTGCTTTCATAAAATGAACACATCTCTTAATTTTGGCCCAGAATTACTCTAATTCCTGACCTCACTATTCGTCAGAGTAAGAGCAAGGCTATACATTCTGATTTATGTGACTTTGTTCCCTTGTGCATAATACAGTGCTGGGATTTGGTATTATGGAGCACAGCTTTGTTGATTAAAATTAAGAACAAAGTATAAAGGACTGGATAGATGGCTCAGTAGTTAAGAGGGTTTGCTGTTCTTTCAGAAGACCTGAGTTTAGTCTCCAGGACCTATGTTAAGGACTCACAACCACCTGTTACTACAGTTCCAGGGGATCCAACACTCTCTTCTGTCCTTCTTGGTTACTTCACATGAGTGTGCAAACCTACTCACAGACATAAACATATACACATATTTAAAACAAAACCAAAACAAAAGAGAAAATTATGTTCATGGACATGTTGCTTTCAATGAAGTCTCAAACCTTCTCAAGTCATCCTCTGCAAATGGCACAGTGTTTTATAGTTTGTGTCATACATCATGGCCAACTCTTTGGCTGTTAGAGTTGGCTTACATAGTTCATGTAAAGTATGTATATATGTTTATAAATTTTTAAGTGGTTACTTACAAAGTATCCTAAACATGACCATAAATTAAGACTCATTAAATGTTTTCAGAATATGACCAGATTAGCTTCTTAGAGAAGGAAGAGAAAGGTTATTAAAATACTATAGTTAAAACTTTTAAAATACTATTTGGGGTGGGACTGGATCAAGATGAAATTTTATCCACCACTTTGTAGAGTATAGATAAGCATACAACGTGTCGAAGTATGTACTAGCTATACTTTGGTAGTATAGAGACAACAAAGTTTTACTCGATTATTCATTCTCACTGAAATAGTGAAGAGACTCCGAAGACCTCCTGGCCAGGTACACGGGTGGGGGGTGGGGGACGCAACACCAGGAGCAGGCAGGCTGGAGGACAATGCTCTCCCCTGCCCAGACATCTGTCTTGTTTGCATTTTTGTCAGCCCTGAATCAGTAAACGAAAACATGTTACCTTAACTGTTGTACAGTGTTTTCCATGTTTCAGATCCACTCCACATGCCTGACTTCCTTATTCTGGGAATGGGTTAAAATGAAGGTCTCTTCCTGAGTGACCAGCAGTGATGAGCTGTCTTGTCCACAAGATGTCACTGAATTTTCAAACAAATGGCCTTAAAGAACACCGAATTAAAAGCTGACATGAAACCCGTTTTCTCTCTTTTTTTCCATGGCATCTTAGGAGTAAATAATGGCGCTATCATTCATTTTAATACATTTGCCATATTTAGATTTTGGAAATTATTTTGCCTTATCCTGCCATTGCACTGGGAACTGGTTACAATTCATGGACGGTACTACTCATAGTGCAGTGCTGAGCTTGTCTTCACTCGCAAAGATATGGAAACTATTCAGAAGAAACAATATATATTTAATAGCCTTTCCATTACAGAAAGCTAATAAAAATTCCACCATGAAGAGATTTTACTTAGGAAATTACATTTCCATTTCTCTTGGGGAAAATGGGTGCTTTATTTTTATGTTCCTCTGTAAATGACTGCAAAATTTCACAAGTTCTGTGCTTTCTAGAGTCGTGCAGCAATTTCATCAACTTTTGGAAAAAGTCCTAGTAAATTATTGTCATCAATTATAAACTTTGCTATATGAACTCCTGACATCCTGTTAGTCACACTTTATCAAGGGACTGAACATGCATCTGTTTTTCTACCCAAAAGAAGGTAAGATTAAATATAAGAAAAGATAATCAGTGAAGCACAGCAATCTCACTCTTGCATACTTTATAATCTTTGATCACAGCAGGGATAATAGTTATGTAGTCACATATTTAAATAATAAGCTTTCAGAATCTCAAACCAAACTTAGTACTATTATGAACTGATGCATGTTCCTCATTTATGCTTTCTGAAAAGATTATTAGTAAGTTGAACTTCTTATAAAGGACTGATGTTTAGTATTAGGGATCTCATTTTCTATCAAGCTCAAACATTTCATCTTTCTGTCCATTTCTCTGACAGGGCTTAGAAATTTTCAGATTTAAACATGAAAAGAAATCTTTCAATGTCCTCATCCTATTTAATCTATCTTATTTGCATACTATTCCTGTAATAGAGGATTTTCTCCTGGGATAGCCAATTTATTCTGCTATTAAGTCCTCTCTAATATATGTATAACAAAACAACACAAATAGTTGTTGTTATAGTTAGTACTCAAAACTCTTCACAACTGCTAGTAAAGTCGGTTAAATTTTCATTGGATTAAGCACCAGCCTGCTTCTACCCTGGGACTTTGTACCACTCTGAAGCTGTTTCTGTGATGCTGAAATGACTGGTTCTTCTCACCTACTGTGGCCAGGCCAGGCCAGTCACTGAAGATGTTCTCTGTGGTGGGACAAGGATGTAAGGATGATAACTTTCACCCTTGTCAAGGTGCCAATGAGTGACAGATAAAGGATTAGGAAGAAACGAAGATAATCAAGATTATTACACTCTTGGAGATGACTATCTTGGGCAGTTGTCACTGTGGTTCCTTCAGCCCTTTTCTCACCTTTTCCTCATTTGTGCTGGAAATAGAAAAGAGTCAGATAACTATTATCAAGTTAAATTTTAAGAAGGATTTTTAAAAATAACTCATGGGAGTTTCTTTATTACTATTATGAGGTCCGTGTTGCTGTTTATTCAAAATCATGCTACCATTTAATATGAAAATACTGTATTGGGGTACAGCTAAGGTCATATGTACCAGGGTCTCCCAGGGTTGAGTTTGATGATGGTTTGTTGTTCATAATCTCTTCCTGTTCCATCTTGGTTGGTCACATTGCTGGTGGACCAGAGGCTAGATCAGAGAATACATTAAACTTCATTTCATAGAAAGGTAAAAAAGAAAGTCCTCAGAAAGCAAAAAAAAAAAAAAAAAAAAAAAAAAAGTTGTGTGTTCATGTAAGGGAGCTGACTATAATTAAGAATGCAAATGATGTCCTAGAAAGAAACTGAAGTTGAGTAGCTACGTGTGGAAACTGAAGCTTTTGCCTCTTTAGTGCACTCTTCTATCCACTGATTGTCAGTCATCTCGGTTATGCCAAGGCTAGAGTGTCACATGATCTATTTTCACACAGCCGCATCATACCTATTGTAGCTACATGTCATTGTTCTGAATATCTGTTGTTACTGTAAGGATATTTCTGTTCACTTCTGTACCTCTGCTCCAGAAGAGAAACTCCAGGAAATTGATTATTGTGGTTCTTGGACACATATGTATTTTAGATACAACTTGAGAAAGTTGAATATAAAAAGACTATGTGTTTTTAGAAATATTAATTGATTAAAGGGAGAGAATTCTGTCTAGTAAATCCAAGAACAGCCTATAGGTGCTTTTCCAGGTGTTCACTTAGAAACTATTCTAAAGGCAGATTTACTTAGAAGAGAAGGCAATGCTATACTCACTTTCTTCTTCCCAGAACAGCTCTGCTACATCTACATCACCAGCTGAGCATTGCTGGACTCCTGGCACACATCTGCTTGAATCTGCTTCCCTCCATTACAAAGTTGTTGATCTCTGCAGTTGACTTGCTCTCACGATCACTTACTTTCTTCATGTGATAGATGCTGACGCTGTGAACACTAATATTACCCATCTCGGCTTACAATGTGAAATTTCAATGTGTACATTTAGAAAAGTGTCAAGGACACACTAATGCTCAAACAATGCCAGTTATTGCTATTGCTGCTGTTATTACAGTGGGTTTCTGCTTCCTAATTCTTTTGAAAAATCAAATAAATTTTTCTTCAGTCAAGAATAGTTTAAATCTACCAATCTAGATTATTACTATATGAAAATTCTCTTTTCACTGCTCTAAGCACTTTCTCTGATAAAATTGGAATGGGTCCTGCAGATGAGAGCAACGAAGAGTCAGGTCAGTGCTCAGTGAACCCTGATGAATTGTTCTTTGATGAGTTGCTGTTTTCTATTCTTAAAAGAGGCATTAAGAATTTATAACAATGTTCTACTTACATTATCAGTTAGATGGTGTATTTATGATAATTTCTACTGCCAATCCTAATTACCAGAAGTTAAATTCATTAAAAAATAATTTTTCCCCTAGTCTCTTGTCTAATTCACCTTGCTTCCTAGAATATCCCAATTTCTTTTTGGTTCACTTGCCACAAGTAGCAAATGATTTATTCACCAAGTAGAGTAAATACAAACCCATTCTGGCTTGTTTACTGAGCAGTTTCTGGACCCGTCTGGGTGCTTTGTGGGTTCTTTCTCATAGAACCTTAGAGGTCACCTGGTCTAATAGAACACATACTGCCAAGTTAGGTTTTTAATTTAAAATTTATTCACTCTTACTTTATGTGTACAAGTAGTGTTTTGCCTGCATGTCTGTAAGTGCACTCATCTTGTGCAGTGCCCTCAGAGACCACAGAGGGGTGTCAGATCTCTTAGAACTGGAGTTAAAGATGGCTGTTAGCCTCCGTGTGGGTGCTGGAAATGAAACCCAGTCCTCTGCAAGAGCAGCCAGTGCTCTTAGCTGCTGAGCCACCTCTCTAGCCCCCTCCCTCAAGTTATTTTTTAATGTGATTGGTGACAGGTTATTCTCAGCCCGTTATTTGAAGGAGAGGTTCTTGTCTGGGGATAGTTTATATAGTTAGTAGATCTTTATATTGAGTTAAAGTAAAGTTCTAAACCTTTTACATGTTTTTAAAAAATATTTTATTATTTTTATTTTATGTGTATGAGTGTATTGCCTGCATGTGTGTGAGTGCACCTGTGTCATGCAATGCCGTGGAGATCAGAAGAGGGCGTCGGATTCCCCTGGAACTGGAGTTAAGGATGGTTCGTAGCTGCCATGTGGGTGTTGGGAATCAAACCCGAGTCCTCTGCATGAGCAGTCAGTGCTCTTAACCACTGAGACATTTCTCCAGCCCCACTAAGCCTTTTACATGTTTTAATCTGATAAGTGAAGCATTTATTTTGTTGTTTGAGTCACAAACTGTGTTGCAGTGTAATGGAAAATATTTAGATACTCCAATATTAAAACACAGTGTTATTATTATGCCATTTTGCTCAGAGCCACTGACTCCTGTACAAAGTGCCATCAGCAGTAGTTAGATAGTTAGATAGACTAAAGCATTAGACTTAGTGTCATTAAAAGAGGACTTATGTCTGTGGTCAGACACCCTAGGCACAAGACCAGGGTTTGTTACTCATGATCAGACATGAGTAAAATCTTGTTAAGGCACTCTGCCTTTACAGTGGAAGGAGAAGAGCCTAGAGCACACTTGCTCCATCTGGTAGAATTCATGTTTCAGGGGTGGTGAAACTCAGCATGTTCTATTCCCAGTTGCCCTTATAGTGGGCCTTCATCTTAGAATAGTTTTATAATAAGAAAAATTCAATTTTTCTTCAATTCAATAAAATAGTAAGATCTGCTGTTCCTTTGTCTGAGAAAGCTTATGAAAGAGGTTTGTGGTTTTTATTGTGAAAACTAAAGTCCTATGGGATTTTAAGGATGGTGTTTCTTCCAAGTTAAAAGAAACTGTTAAAGACTGAATGAGGAGTAGACAGGACTGTGAAAACCAACCAAACAAAATAACCCACGAAAGGCTAGAGGGTTACATAATTTCATAATTTCACTTTGGGAGAAGTTCACCAAAAGTGTTCTATGGTTTTATGTTGTAGATAAAAGGTAAAATGACTGAAAGAATTTGTTAACTACAAAAGAATTAAATTGATCTTAGAGTTTTGGAAGTGCTGGGCTAAGAGCCTGGGGAGCTTCTCAGGGACAACCAAGCAAACATGTTGAAGCCCTTGTGCTCTTGCCTAGACTTCCCATCCACCTGTGATCCAAAAACAGCTCTGCACTCAAAACCCTGTTGCACATCCTCTCCTGCCTCAGGGGCTGGGGACTGTAGTGGGTACTTTGTGAATGTTGTTTCTGTTCTTCATTGTTGGTCTAAAGGTTTGGAACAGCTTGGAGATGTAAAAAAAGGATCATTGAATGCTATCTCCCTGTGTTTTCTTCTTAGATTTGGTGCTCAGTGTTCCCCAGGCTATCCTAGAATGGTGGAACAATGGGCAATCCAGGAGAACCAGGCCAGCCGCCGATCTCATAAGCTTCTTAGAAGTTATGTGTGATTATAGATGCAACCCGGGGGTTCATAACAGCATGGGGACATCCTTCCATTTCAACCTTAATTTTTTTCAAATTCTAAGCTTATCACAAGGAAGACCCTGATGTCCTGCCATGAAGTGCTCTTGAAACAAGCAATGTGGAGTCTGTTCTCTATTTCAGTAGTAAAGAAAGACAAAGAAAATGTTGTTGGGTGAACCAGAAATTGCATCTTGACAGGATCCTGCTCCATACACATCACTCACATATATACCTTATCCATAGGCTGAGAAGGCATAAATGAGACTCTATCCAAACAATCCATCTTCTAAATGTCCATCTGTGTCATGATCACGGGCAGCCTGGCTGGTGAGTCTCTCTGCCCTGTTTCACCCACAGATGCCTTTGCCATGTGGCTTGCTTCCAGGTTTTCAACGCTCCTGGTTCCAGCTTCCTTTGCCTGCCAGGAAATCTGCATTGATTCTCCTCTGGGATCCCTGAGCCTAGGCCATCTTCACTGTGTTCTTTGTTCTTGAACTCCAGGATTCTAGGAGCTGGCAAAAAAATTATCTTTCATTTTGGACCAGGGGATGGTAGTTTTTCTCTTGATTTCTATGGCACAACTATTTTTCTTTTCTCTCCACAATGTCTGGCAACCCTTATCAACCAGCATTCCAAAATTCCCTGACAAAAAGTTCCACTCACAAAGCATTTTATGAAGCACGCAGTGTTCAGTAGGCTTTTTATAAATTAAAATAAAATACCATTTTTCTCAACTAATTGTATTTGAGAAAATATCAGTTTTGAATAGAAGAGAGTAAAGCAAGCAAATGATTTAGGACCTTTTCAAAAGCTTTAGAAATCAATCACCTTTATTCTTTTTATATTTCTTATGTTGAAGCTACCTGTGACAAAATAGAGTCCAGGTTATATTGTATGAATGTATTCCAAGATCCAGTTAAAAGTTTCAGATAAACCTGCCCATCAGACAGTTTTCAAAATCACCACAACTGGTGACATGAAGCTTCTTCCAGAGTGAGCAGAAAGGTTTAAACACTACTACCTGAAGTTGCTGAGAACGTGCTTTAATACCGTGGGGAGACCTGCGTTTAGCTGTAATTTACCAAGTTAAAGAAAATGAGCAGGATCAAGTCCTACCATTATCAGATAGCATCTGGAGAATGTGAAGCAGACTCAAATGGCCAGGTTATGCTGCAGAGGTGACCCAATCATATGGGAGAAGACCCTTATGAAATATTATGGATCACTTCTAGGAAACTATTGTAAGGGCGCTGTGCTGGATAGGTTTAGTATAACTTGACACACCTGGGTTGAGGGAGCCTCAACTGGGGAATTGCCTCCATAGGACTGGCCTGTGGCCTTGTCTGTGGGGCATCTTCTTGATTGTTGAGTGATGTGGGAGGGCCCAGCCCACTGTGGGTAGGTGGGCCTGTGTTATATAAGAAAGCAGGCTGAGCAGGGGCCAGGAGAGCAAGCCAGTTCCATGGCCTGTGTTCCAGCTCCTGCCTCCAGGTTCCTGCCCTGAGTTCGTAGCTACCTTGGGCTCCCTGATGAACTGGGACCTGGGAGATGTAAGCTGAATAAACCCTTTTCTCCCCAAGTTGATAGTGGTCAGAGTGTTTTATCACAGCAATGGAGAAACAAACTAAGAGATTGGTACTAGAGAGTGGGGTATTGCTGTGACAGACCCGACCTTGGTGTTTTGGGGAGGACTGTGGAAGTGTTTGGAACTTTGGGCTGGAAAAGCCATTGCGTGCTCAGAGTTTGTTGCAGTGGAGCTTAGAACAGTTATGCTGAAAGAGTTGTAGATGATGGAGGCCTGGCTTGTGAAGCTTCAAAGGGAAGCTGAGACTATCAGTGCTGTTTGTGTGAGATTTTGGATTGAGAATCTGTGGGTTCTGATTGGCTGGGGCTGAAGAATCAGCTGTGATTAAGAAGAGACCAGAACCTGAAGCAAAACCTTTGCTTTACTGGGACAATTGATGTTGGTTAGCTGGGGCTGAAAAATCAGCTGTAAGTAACAAGAGACCAGTATCACTGTGGTGGAGTTGTCTGGGAGGTATTTCCTCAGGGTCAGCACACAGAGGGGACCTGCACCTCTCTTTCAAGCTGGAAGCAGGACTTGGTAATGTGTAAGAGTTTCCTGCATGGTTCTGGTGTTGAAAGTGTGAAGGGGTCATAGAAAGCAGCTGAGGCTTGGCACTCTGCGACGCCAGGAAAGGCCATAGGTGAAAGTGCAGCTTCAGTTGCAGTGAAGACCCCAGAATTGAAGGGGTCATGGAGAGAAACTGAGGTTTTGCACCCCAAGAGGCAAGAAGAGGCCATTTCCAGGCCAGTTTCAGTGGAGATCCCAGCTTTTTGGAGATGCTAGGACCGTGGGACAACCACCAAGGACAGCAGCAGGTGTGGAATGGAGCTGGCCTGGGTCTGCGAGATGAGCTGAGTGTGCTGTGGACTGCAGAGTCAGAGCAATGGAGCTGCCAGTACCCTTTGGAGCCAGAAGATCGTGAGTGAATCCCAGATGTCCAGCCTTGAGCTATTTGCTGGACTTAGGTTTTGCTTAGGTGTGCCCGAGTCTTCCCTTTGAAATAAGACAGTACTTGTTTTGGATTTTACAGAAGCCCACCCACAGTTGAGACTTTTAAAAGAGACTATGGACTTTTAAGTGTTTGGATTTTTTTAAGGACTGTGGGGTTTTTAAGGTTGTACTGTCTTATGTTGTGACATTAATGTTAACATCATATTTTGGGGACAAGAATTGGAACGCTTATGGTTTAGTAGTGATGTATTTGTATGTCAAGTTGACAAGGGGTCAATTGTGCTGGATAGGTTTAGTGTCAACTTGACACACCTGGGTTGAGGGAGCCTCAATTGGGGAATTGCCTCCACAGGATTGGCCTGTGGCCATGTCTGTGGGGCATCTTCTTGATTGTTGAGTGATGTGGGAGGGCCCAGCCCACTGTAGGTGGTGCCACCCCTGGGTAGGTGGGCCTGTGTTATATAAGAAAGCAGTCTGAGCATGGGCCAGGAGAGCAAGCCAGTAAGCAGTGTTCCTCCATGGCCTGTGTTCCAGCTCCTGCCTCCAGGTTCCTTCCCTGAGTTCCTATCTTGGGCTCCCTGATGAACTGGGACCTGGGAGATGTAAGCTGAACAAATCCTTTCCTCCCCAAGTTGGTAGTAGAGTGTTTTGTCACAGCAATGGAGAAACAAACTAAGACAGGTGCAGAACTGAAAAATGAACTCTAGGTGATTCGTGGCTGGAGGTAGCCTGGATAACAATATCTGATGGTATGCTTCTTTTCCTGAAACTCCTCAATGGATACTCATGGTATTTATCATCCCCTATTTCTCAACCCAGCCCTATAAAAACTCCATGCATTAGCTATAGACAACAACTTGTTCCTTGAATGTACAGATATCCATATGGTAGAACATTAGTAACAAATATCTACAAATCTCAAAACCCTTATTGTGAATTCCAAGACATGTGACTGTTACATAAGTCCTTAATGTGAAATTCAGGAGCAGGCAAAAAGAATTCATGGTGGTAAAAATCAGAAAAGAGTTTGACTATGGTTAGTAAGGAATGACTTAATGAGGATACAGGGGATCTTTTGGAGAATTATGTTCTATATTTTCGTTGGAGTATGAGGAACATAGTTAGGTATGCTTTTCAAAATTCATTAAAGTGTTTATTTCATTGTATGTATGCTTTACCTTAGCAACATAATTTCTCCTTTGTAGATTGGGGTCTGCCATTTCAGGAGTCAGAGCTTTGCTCATGCCTGGTGCTGAGATTTGCTATCTAGCAACTCCAGACATATCCTAGAGAATAATGTCTCTTCTTTTTCATTGTTATCAGATGAATAGTCAAGTTACCAGGGGCCCATGTTGCACATGACATCACCCTTATGCTTTCTCACTCAGTTGGAAGGATAGCGATGGTAAGGATGAACTCTGCTATCAGAACTCAGGATTCTTGCTTTAAAAATCAAAGACAAGAATGAAATCATATTCTACATGAAAAATTGTAGTGTTCCTTTTAACTGACACATACAAGTCTTCAGCACTGTTGTCTCATAAAGAATCAATTGCCTTTTATTTCATAATAGAATGAAGGGAGGAAATGCATTTTTTCCTGATGTTAATGGCTGACAGCAGTGATTCAGAACACATAACTTTTTGAATTAATGATAAAAATATGTGCATTAGTTACACTTATTGCTGTGCTCAAATACCAGAGAAGAGGCAACTTGATAGAGGAAAAGTTTATTCTGGCTTACAGTTTGAAGGGACACAGCCCATCATGATGGGGAAGGCATGGCAGCAGGAGCAGGAGGCATCTACACTCAAAAGTAGAAAGAGATGAATGATGGTTCTCAGCTTACTGTTTACTTTTTATTCAGTCTGGATTCTACCCCAGGGGATGGTGCCATCCACACTGAAAGCAAGTCTTCCTTCCTCAGTTAAACATTTCTGGAAACATCCTCACAGATACACCCAGAGGTGTATTTCAATGGTGACTCTAATCTAACCAAGCTGATAATGAAAGATAACCATTACAGTGTGCAAAAAGATGAGAGGAAGTGAGGACTCTGAATTGAATTGACATTGTGGGTGAGAAAAGCCAAAAGTAAGGGCCATACAAACAGTTGTCTATGAATTCTAGACAAAGAAAGGCAATTCTTTCAAAGAGTACAACTTTCCACAGTGACTCTGTAGTTATGATGTAAGTTCTAAATAATGAGTGAGGCGAAGATGGTGCTGCTATGGAGAATGGGATAAGGAAGGCAGACAAAAGTCTGGAAATGGGGGTGGTGGAATATATGGACCAACTGGAGAAATATCTTAAGGTTAAGTCTTCTGATGCCTCTGTAATTATGAAAATGCATTTAGGCAGTGGTGCATGTGCATTAGTAGCACAACCAGGAATGGGCCTATAAGCACAATTCTGTTCAAAGGCTCCATGCATAGTCTGTCAATTTCTGATTCAATCATAGCTGATAAAGACACTTCTAATCAGATGATAAAAGACAACCACTTAGCTGCCCCTCTGTTGTATGAGAGACCTTTCCTGGGGAGATGGAGTTTTATTGGGGTTACTTACAGGGATATGACTGAGGGGTTACTTATAGGAACAAAGATGACTCAAACACAGATGTATCACTGAAAACCCACCCCAACACTGGTGATGAATCGTGAAAGCTACATCTCTGGAGCTCTCTGTAGGACTTGCAAGTAGCACTACAAATCTAAAAAATCTCCTCTCTGTAGCTCAGCTGGTCAGAGTCCCCTTTCCCCAACAATTTCTTACTGCTTCTGTAAGCCTGGGGAGGGGCCCTGATGAATCCTGAAAGTTTCACTTTTCCTAGATGTGAAGTTTCTTTTCCTCCTGTCCCATAATTCTCCATCCTCCCCATAGAAGGAATGTTTCAATTCAGAGAAAACTGCCATAGAACATCCTATTAGTCTAGATTTTACAAAGACAACATTAAATAAGTCTGAGGAGCTGAGCTCACATTTATGAATTACACATATATATCTCAAGAGTTTAAATATAGTTTATGTCAACATATGACAAAGTCCACCCTGACTCACTGTATGGTTTGGATATGAATGGGAACTAAGGAACTAGATGCTGAAGGCATGTTCTTTTGTGGATCCATTGTGGGTTTTCTGTCTTTGAAATTGTTGTGTGTGATAATTTTCTATATTCGTTGTTATCTTTATAATGTGTTTGAATCAGTACTGATTGACTTAATTGCTGAAAATTCTCAATTGTTTCATCTGTAGTTGACAAACTTCACTTTCTAAGAATACATTTTGATATTGGCCATATCAGTTCTTAGACGCCTATATTATGCGCTAACCATGAGGGCTTTCTTGACAACAGCAACAGTAAGTGGAAATGGCTATTTTATATGCTCAACCCAAGTGAACAATTATTCTTTACAAAAACTCCATGGTGGTAAGAGCCACATTTATCTCCATTTTACTGATGAGGACTTTCCATATTATCCAATGTCTTATATATATATATATATATATATATATATATGACTGTTATCTAGATTAATGTAGTCAAAATTTGGCATAGAATATTGGTGTGGCTCATAAAGAATTGGAGAGCGCATATCTGAACACATTTTCTGAATAACCAGGGATGTGACTAAATTTCTGAATAACTAGGGATGTGACTGATGACTGTACCTTTATGCAGATGTTGAAGGTAAACACAGAGTTCAGAAAATGGGCAAAGAGAAGTGAGGCTGTTTGGCCTCTACTCCACAAAGAATAAGGATGCAATTTAAGTCTGACTTGGGGAAAAAATAATGGATTGGAACTGACGTCATGGTACAGGGAAATGTGAGTGAGAGTCTGGGTGAAATATTACCACAAAGTGGTTTATTTGCAGTAGTTTGTCACATTTTCTTCTTCCAGATGTAGTAATATTTATTATTATTATTATTATTATTAATTATTATTATTATTGCTTTTTTGACTTCTGAGATAATTTATTTTTAGGAATGTTATCACAGCTTTATCTTTATTGTGACCAGATATGAACAGATTCAAACCAATAGAAACATTAGAGTATGTGTAAAGCAGACACATCAGTCAGAGGTGGACTGTGTTAGATTGTAAACAAAATCCAAAGAACTTTGCACAAATGACAAAAACAAGAAACAAAAATCCCCATAAGAACAAATTGTTGTTTATGTATCTATGAAATATCACATTATCTAATTTATTTAACTTGTTTCAAATGTAAATTGCCTATAACAGTCATTATTTTGTAAGCTAGTGCTATTCAATTTTAGTCAGTCATTCTTTTCCTTCAGAGGGAAGAGTTTCAAAAATCACAAAATTATAAGGACCTGAAAGATTATTATATCCAGTCTTTGCATTTTTGCAAATGCCAAAGTGAATGTCCAAAGAAATCAAATGACCTTCCCATGGTCATGAAATGGAGTAGCAAGAGAACGCATGCTGGAGTCCTGGAGTAAGTGCTTATTTTTGAGTGACTCTCTAGGGTGGCCTCAATGACAATACTTGGAAGTCAACACCTTATGAAGCTAGTACTAATTACACCATACATTATATACAAGCATTATGGTGCAGTCTAAGTCATATGAAGGCTTTATGAAACAAAATAAAATATAAACAAAATTGAATTTTTGTTATACAACACTTTAGAGAAATTGGAATTAGAGACAAGGATAGATTATTATGAGAGTATTGAAGAATAAAAGAAATTTATGTAGTAGCAAATCAAAGTAAATTCTTCATCAGGGAGTGATGTTATTAATCTGTGTTCTAGGAAGATAAGCCTGTTATATAGCTATTGGCAAAAAGCTACTTAAAAATCAAGATGAGAAAGTTGATATCAGAGGCTCCTGAGTTAACCTAGGCTTAGTGTGAGGATGCATACAGGGGTTGCAGTGAGAGCTGCAGGTCTGGCCACTCTTGGTTAGTGAGTAGATAAGGGGAATTATGGGAGAGGAGGAAAGCAGGTTTACTCACTGGCATTCCTAACCCAGGCCTAAAGTGCAGATTACCCTTTGTGATTCTGATTTTCCCTGAGTGGGTCCTCTGTGATAATGCTTATAAATGAGAAGTGAGAATATTCTGGGTGTGAATAGGAAAAGAATGACTTTTAAAAAAGTAGATTTAGGGATTCCTAAATTCATAAAGGCAATTTTCTTCTTCCTCCTAAGTATAGTTTTTGAGTAAAGATCAGGGCTGCTAACGCTGAGATGACAAGGCAGGAAGCAATGAGGGGGAGAGGCACCTGCCTACACTTCTGATAGACTTCTTCATTTAGAAATAAGGAAATATCACACTGAGGGGCTTTTTTCTGTATGCTTTTATTTTTATTTCATCTTTTATCCTCTCCACCTAGTTTGACTTTGGATGTAGCAAACGTTGTCGGTAGTATGTATTTTGGTATGAGTGTAGCGCTCTCTTCTTTATTTTAGCATATCCATACCAGATTTCTGTTTGTAGAGTCCTCTGTTAGGAAGGGTGGGAAAGGAAGGTGGTGGTACCAAGTGTTCTACTTGAATGAGAAGAGAAACGAAAGCAACCATGACCATTTGCTTTGAGAGAAACCAGAGTTGGCAGGGTTTGCTTAAAAGCACAGCATCCTGCCTCTGTCACCAAGTGTTCTACTTGAATGAGAAGAGAAACTAAAGCAGCTATGACCATTTGCTTTGAGAGAAACCAGAGTTGGCAGGGTTTGCTTAAAAGCACAGCATCCTGCCTCTGTCTACCTCCAGCTCTCCATCAGAAATTCGGGTCTGAAAGTTCTATAATACAATATGGAAGATTAATGGGAGACCTCTTTGCTCTTTTAAGGTTTGCCACTTTCTGCTTTCTATTTCAAGATTATGTGTTTCCTAGTTCCTATCTTTTATATTCTAATGTATAGTCTGACCATTCACAAAGTCATGCTTCCACATTGGACTTCTTTAAACTCCAAACTTACATATTAGACTCTCTAACCAATATCACCTGTTGTGTAACAATTTGACTATTTTTTATCTTTGAGTGTGTGTGTGTGTGTGTGTGTGTGTGTGTATGAATGTAGGTACATGTGTGCCACATTGTGTATGTGAAGTTCAGTCAACAGCCTTGGGTGTCTGTTCCACCTTGTTTGAGAGATTCTCTTGTTGCTTTCTACCAAGTATACCAGGCTAGCTGGCCTGTGAGTTTCCAGGATTCCTAGTTTATTCCTTTTGCTTTGATAAAATGCTCTGACAGAAAAACAACATAGGGCAGAAAGGGTTTATTTGGCTCACAATTCCAAGTTACAGCCCATCATTTCAGGGAAGTCAAGGCAGGAACTCAAGCAGTGAGTCACATCATGTGCACAGTCAAGAGCAAAGAGAAAATAAGCACATCCTTGCTTGCTTGCTTGCTTAGGGCTCAGCCAGTTTCCTCTGCTCTTATTCAGCCTAGGGCCCACTCCATGAAATGGTGCCACCCACAACCAGGAGGTCTTCCCACATCAATTAGCAATGAAGGCAACCCTCCACACACATGCCCATAGGCCAACATGATCTAGAGAATTCCTCATTAAGATTCTCTTTTCTAGTGATTCTAGGTTGTATCAGGTTGACAGTTAAAAATAACCAGCACATAGGCATTCTCTTGTTTCTTTATTCCGTCTCGTAGAAGAAGCACAGATTAATACAACCTCACCTAGCTTTACACAGGTTCTAGGGATTTGGATTCAGGGTCTCAAGCTTGTGTAGGAAGCGCTTTACCCACTGATCCATCTTTCCAGTCCAAGAATTTCACTTTTAGCGTATTCATAGCTTAATTTGTGAGTTTTCCTCCAGTGCCTAATTTCTTTGCCCTAATCCTCCAGCCTTTCCCATTTTGGCTACTTGTCCGACTATGGTTTCATGGGACAGAAGTCGGGGGGGTGCAAAAACTCAGCATCCTTGACATGTTTATTTCATTCTTCTATCACATTTAACTTGAGTCATCGTATCCCACCTACCATATCGTCAAAATGTGTATGCCTATTCGTGCTTCCAACTGCAGGGAGCTGGGTTGGAACTAACTATTCCTACTGAGATTACCCAGAAAATGTAAATAACATAGAAAAAATGCCTACTTGAAAAATGACCCAAAGTCATTAGCCAATGAGGCAGTCAGGATTGGTGTTACAATTTCAGCATCCAAGGAATTTTAGAGAAGTGAGATATAGCCAAGACACTATTTCCCTTAAAGCAAAGTGTAGGTAGGAAGAAGCAAAGCTGAGGAAAAGACAGAGGTGTCTGGTAGCATTGGGGAGGTGAAAACCAGAGAACAGGCTTTCCATGTGGCAGGTCTAGACTCTTGGTTGAGACCTCTGGAGGACAATATGCAAGGAATAAGGACAAACCAGAAACGAAGGAGGCCTGTCAAAGACTGAACACTTGAATCCATTTGGTCTAAAGCCCTAGGGAATGATGGGCCTGTTCCTACTGCAGCAGCTTTGTGGAGGCAAGCAACAGCTCCTTGGAGGCAAATGTCACCCTTCCAGTGCCTCTACAATGTTTGTGTACAATGTTCTGCTCCATTATTGGACAGAATGTGGGAGAAGTAGGTAACAGAAGCAGGCGCCAAAGGTTCAGATACTGAAAGTTCAAATAACACCTGTATTTAGGAAAAACAGTGGGAAAGAGTATTTCAGTGGGAAATTGAAATCCGCAGTGAAGCATAGAAATTTCAGAACTGAAAAATAACCTTTTCCCAATAGTTACATATTTTTTTAATGTCCTTTTTTCTCCCCTTGGTGATTCAAAGAATTTTCAATTTTATTAGTCATCTCAAAGAATGCACATTTGATGTGTTTTTGTTTTTCTAGAGAAGTGATTTAATTATAGTTTTGTTTACAATAGCAGAGATAGATGACCTTATAAATTGTTCAAGACTCAGTTTTTACATTTGGAAAATAGATTTTTAGATAGTGAGCATCTGTTCACATTTGGTTTCAGTTGTAATGAAACTATGTGTTCATGGCCAAAGACTGATGGGAGCTGAAGACTGGGCTTAGGAGAAAAGTCCAGGTTTGTTCCAAGCAAGAAGATGCTGTCTTTCAGGACATGAAGTTGAAATCTAGAGGATGTTTGTATCAGAAAAAAATAAAAAGAAGCAACAGGAGGGCAGGATAAAAGGGATCAGAGAACTAATACCCAAATCTGTGCATTTCAAAACCAGCTCTATCAGCCTCAAAGCTTGATCACCAGTCAAACTACCAACAGGGCAGGAAAATGGAGTCACTTGGGTGCTACCGATCAACCAGTGTGAAGATTCAGTCAAGTGAGACAGAGATGAATAACCTATAGAGTTCTGCTGTAAAACATTGTACCTATACTCAGCAGTATTGCATTGCATTCTTAAAATTTTTGCTGTGGGTAAATTTCGTGTTAACACGATCAAATATAACTTTGATGATATGACATTATAATATGATCAAAATATACATTTGAAATTGTGAAAGAATAAATAAATTTTAGAAATATATTACATTGTGATTATTGTTTTGTTGGGTTTTGAGAGAAGTAGCCCAGGCTGCCCTTGAACTTGCTATGTAACTGAGGCTGGCCTTCAACTCAAAATCCTCCTGCTTCTACCTCCTAAGTGCTGGGATTACAGGCATGTACTACCATTCCTGGCCTTAAAAAATTACACCAGTAAAGAGAAATTTATTTATTATCCTCATACAAAAATAAAACAATTTATACTTTGTTAAATAATTTTCTTTTGCCTTTTAAACCTTTTGATCCTTTTGCCCAACATGTGGAATATGTGATTGCATGTATATATAAATAGATGCCTTGTACTTTAAAAGAACAGGATTTTGAGATATAGCAAAGGGAAAAATGGCTTTAAAAGATACAATGGGCCATTTAAATGCCTCAGTTGGTTAAGGTGCTTGGCACTAAGCCTGATGACTTGAGTTCCATCCCCAGAATCCACATGGTAGAAGGAGAGACTCTCTGAAGTTGTCCTCTGCTGTCCACAAGTCACCATGGCCTGCATGTGTACATACATACACAAACACCAAACACAAACACAGATGCACAGACACACAGAAACACACACACAGACACACATACCCCACAATAAATAAATCAATAAAGGTAGTAAAGAATTTAAAATAGGATACAATGAAGAAGAATTACAGGCTTCTCTGGGACCAATTAATTTAGGCAGAAGAATATTCAAATGGTCTGAGCTGTAGCTAAGATACACGGGTATAGGAGAATTTCTATGAGCCTGTGGTTTAATGGCAGATGTTGGCTTCCTTGGAAGAGAAAGCAAAACATCTACTAAAAGTGTATATTCATCACAAGTGAAGTGTCTTTAGTTCTTCATTCATTCACATTTGGGCCTTGCTTAGGACTGAGTGCTTTTACTTTCTTGAGCATATCGACCACAAATACTACATGAACTTGATGACATGTTGGTCAAAGGCCTATAATCTCAGATTGAAAACTGCTGATCTGGCATGTGTGTGTGAAATTTTCATCTCTCTAGTATTATCAAAACCCTGACATGCTTTTAAAAAATGTTAGAATTAACTATGACACTTGCTTTAGTATAAACATTGCCTTATAATTTACAATGTATTTGCTATGCTGAAAGATTGATTTCAGATAGGTCTAGCTTGTCTGGCTGGGGAAAAATTGTCATTCTGTTTTATGGAATAAAGCAAGATTCCACCAGACACATTCAGTTAAAATGAAGCAAAAACTGCAGTGTTTGAGAATGATAATGTCTTGTGTTATCTGAATTTACTGATCAAAGTAAAATCAGTGTTCCATTTCAAATCTGCCTGCAACAGCATGCTCTTTTCAATAGCCCCAATTTTTGAAAAGCTCCCTACTGCACAACCCTCCCCACTTTTTGAGCATTAAAAATCTTACAGAATTGCATACTGACTGGGAGATTATTGAGTTGGCTATTATAAAGTTGAGATGGAAAGTGAAGCAATGAATTAAAAATCCATTGGTGGGGAGCTACTGAAGGGTACTTTTTGAGCACTTGAAATCACAAAATAGTTTCCATTTTACTCAATAGGTCAGATTTGAATACAAACTAATCTCACATTAGTTTCTCAAAGCATGGAAAGACTATGGAAAACACTCTTTATATATTATCTTAAAACCTTTCTTTCTCTGTGAAATTATATAAATAAGATTTATTTTTGAAATGATTTTTAACGTGTGTGTGTGTGTGTGTGTGTGTGTGTGTGTCTATGTTTCTGTGCATGTGCATGCATGGTCTGTGAAGGTGAGAGGACAGCTTTCAGGAATTGGGTTGTTTCATTATGAGGATCAAACTCATGTTGTGAGGCTTGGAAACATTGAGACAGCTCTCTGGCTCAAGACATTGAACTTTTACTCAAATGACAGAAAATTTGAGATAAGAAAAGGGAATATCTATCCCAGTTAGCTGTTGTTTTAAACTACCCCACAACTTAATGACTAAAACAGATCTTTGCACTTCATCTGGAAATGATATGGGTCAGGAATCAGGCAAGGCTTGATTGAATGTTTTGTTTTCTTTAATTTTAATTTTATGTTTATGAGTGTATTGCCAGCATGTATGTAGGTACACCTGTATCATGCAATGCCCATGAAGGACAGAAGAGGGTGTCATATTCCCTGGAACTGGAGTTACAGACAGTTGTTAGTTGCCATGTGGGTGCTGGGAATCGAAACTTGCTCTGCAAGAGCAGCCAGTGCTCTTAACTGCTGAGCCAGCTCGTGTATTCTTTTAATCCTCATGTTGCTGATGGAGATAACTTAGTAGTATTCAGCTGACAAATCTAAGGGTCTGGAAGTTCCAATTTCCATTTGCATTTCTGGAATCCTTGTATAGATAGTTGGAAGGTAACTCATGGGATTTCTGCCTTTCATTAAGAAGAAATGCAAGGAGCATATAGTAGTCTGTTGTTGTTTACTTATTTGAGACATAGTTTAGATTGGCTTAGCACTGCATAGCCCAATTTGATTTTGAACACCATGACAACCTTCCTGCCTTGGCCTCCCAAATTCTGGGATTACAGGAGTGAGCTGCCACACCCACTTTAATAGCAAAAGTGGACCTTTCGGGAGGTCAAGATGCAATTGAATATGCAATTTGAGAAGAAACATTGCTGAAAGATAAAAATTGATGGAACAAGAGAGATTAGTCAGAGAGCCCTCCCACACCCAGGCAAATTTGACATCTGTGAACAGAAAGAAGGAGAGAAGGACTAGACAGGAAAAACATTGAAATTTCAATAAGGTTCCAGCAACGCCTCTCTGAGCCAAAGTTGCCCCTTACAGATAGCAATGGGCCAGATGTTGCACCATTGCTGTTCTGAGTCATTGGCTAGGAGCACACTGATGAACAGGAGGACCAAAAAGGGCAGCACTTGGAACTGACAATGAGCCATGAATTCATCAGTGTCTTCTCCTGAAAGGCAGTATGTAAGAGAGGTGCTTCCAAGGTTGGTATATTTACCAAGGTAAGCAGTGCATAGATAAAACATAGAAGACAAAGGTTGGATAGTGAGGATGGCAATAGGCTCATGAGTAAGTAAACAACACTGATCCATTCTGTAAAGAGTGAGAGTATCTAGGAGTTGTGCTCACTCTCTTCTTGACATGAGAGAAAATCTGTAGGTTGCCTGCAAGTGCTCAAATTTTTAACCAGGCTTATTTTCAGGGCCATTTCTGATTTAGTTTCTGACCATCTTATTTTTATCTTTCCATAGCATATTAGCCTGAGCCAGAGCTGTGTTGAGAGCTCTGTTTGGATGCTTAGGGAATGGTATGGCCAATGCTCTGTGGAAATGTAAGGAAAATAATACTAAACACATAGCACAATATCATGCTAAGAGCCATTATGCAAAATCACTAAGGCCAGAACAATTCTATTTGACTTATAAATTATTTATGCCCTGAAGAAAAGTGAAAATAAAGCTTCTTGGCACTGGAATGCTAATTTTATGCTTTGGCCTTTCAACTGGAACTGTCCAAATGACTTCTGAGACCTGGATTCCTTTTATTTTTCACCTTTGAGTGCTTTTACAGTTCTTCTCCATCTTTAAGAGAAATGTGCTAGTTGTGACCAAAGCAGGTTGTCTTTGTCGTCCTTGGTAGTCAAAGACTGTCATGTCTAGGGTCACAAATGGGAGAGAAATGAGAGTTTATCTTTGGTCTTTGTCCTGGGATGGAAAGTACTTTTTGTGCAGTCTTGAGGCAATGGTGCATTAGACACATGTGGGCAGCTTATGTAAAACTTGAAAATCAGGGCTTTGGTCCTAGACATTCTGGCTCATTAGATAGGGGTTAGAGCTGGATGCTTCTTTTTTTTGAATCTTTAAAAAGTTTTACGAATTGGACCAGTCCAGAACCGGGATTTAGTGCAGGACTCAGATCTCCTCAGAGATGTTTCTTTGTACAGTGGATGGTGCTTGGTGCAGAAACTCTAACTGGTCAAAGTGCAGAGAATAAGTGACTGTGGGGTGCTCAGGCACAAATGGTACATCTGTACCACACTCCCTCTGCAGAGGGCTGAGATTATCCTGGAAAAGCAGGTGGAAAGATTGTAAGAGTCAGGGAAGACCAGAGGGAAACAATGTGTTCTGGACATGAGAGGACCACTGCCCTCAAAAGCTCTCAGCAGCTGTGGTTGCCTATATAAAACCTAGACAAGATCAAGCCACTCAACATTCCAGCATGGTGTTGGAAAGGGTTCATGAGCCCTCGCCCTAATGAGGAGCTATGAATAGTTGATGGCTTTCAGGGGGAAGGAGATTCAATTTTCTTTAAGAGTGTGGTTCCTGATAGGTCTCTACTCCAGTGGATGGCCCCACACCTAGGAATATATGAACAGCACAAACTAGAGTCAGTGGGTTATTTTACTGTTATTATTACAATTATTGCTATTATGTGTATAAGTATATTACCTGCATGTAGGTAAGTGCACCTGTGTCATACAACACCCACAGAGGTCAGAAGAGGGCATCAAATACCCTGGAACTAGAGTTACCGACAGTTGTTAGCTGGCATCTTGGTGCTGGGAACTGAACATGGTAAAAGCAAAGTAGCCAGTGCTCTTAACCACTGAGCCATCTCTCCAGTCGTGGTGCTGGGTTATTAAATAGTAATTCAAAAGAGGACAGGAAGTTTGTGGGGTAGGCATGGGGTGGATCTGGGAAAGTAAGGGGAGAAATAGGATCAAAATACATTGTATGAAATTCTTAAAGAATTAGTAAAAATTGAAAAAAAAAAAAGAAGAAGCCTTAGTGGTAAGCTTGGTGCACAACAAAATTTTTAGAATCATTGCTGTCAAAATTATGTAAGAGAAAGAAAGCAGTTGTAAGGATGAAGTTCTATTTCTGGTTAATCCCCAGGGCATTGTTATCAATTTTCTGGATGCATATGTATTTTTAAATGATTGCTTCCAAAAATACATCATGAATACATGTTTAATCTCTTCTAGAAGTTGGAGATATCCCAAAAGAATAAGACATCATCTTTTCCTTGGCAGCTCAGCTCCTTGGCAGCTCAGCTCCTTATTGGAGGAGGCAATAAGAAAATGTGCAGTTAAAATGAATCATAAGGTGCTGGAGAGATGGCTCAGTGGTTAAGCAAACTGACTGTTCTTGCAGAAGACCTGGGTTCGAATCCCAGCACCCACATAACAGCTAACAACTGTCTGTAACTCCAGTTCCAGAGAATCTGACAGCCTCTTCTGTCCTCCGTGGGCATTGCATGACATGGGTGCACTTACCTACATGCAGGCAATACATGCATACACATAAAATAAAAATGATAACATTTAAAAATGCATCATAAATAGAAAAACAACTCTAGACTAATATATATATATGAAAGTGGCATATTATGGGGCTATGAATGAAGTCTTACTTACAGGGGAAGTGATACACAAGTTGGATTTTGAAGGATGCACTCATAAGTACTTAATCGGTTAGGACAGAAAGAAATAATGTAAAAAGAAGTTCTGCTTACACTTACATAGAACAAAGGTGTGTTTTAAGTGGAATATCAAGTATGTTGGATGAGTCTGGAGACAGGTAGGAAACAGACTGCTGATGGTCTCATGTTTCCTGCTGCTATTTAGATTTTGATTCTTTTTTCTGATAGATTTAAAAATGAATTACTGGGCCAATTCTTCTCTGGGATAATCTATCAGAACATGTCACATACTTACACAATAAAAACTTTTGTATCTAGAGTCCCTTGTTTTAGGAAGATCAGCTCTTCTTACCTTAGCAGCAACCAGTTGCCAGTATTTCTTCAGACAAGAATGGGGTCTGCTGGTCATTTTCCCAGTTCTATCCTGGATTTTTGTCTGCCTGAATTTGCATGGGGTATAAAGATGATTAAGATTGTTTGAGATGTTCTGTATTAAATACACAAAAGTTCAATAAAAACAAAAAAATTGTGTCTGATTTCAGAGGGGTCATAAGAACCCCTCTTGCAGACAATACATAAGCAGAGTTACATTGTCACTTTTGTGTTTTAAATAAACTACTCTTGTTGGCAACTGTTCAATAACTTAGACTGGGTGAGGAAAGGTCAGACTAGAGTCAGGGAGCTGCACTAGGAGGAAGTAGCAGTAGAAACAGAGTCAAAATGACTGGAGTTTAGCATTACTTATAAAGAGAAAAGATGATGAAGAGCTCTCAGGTTTGTGGATTTTTTCTTCTCTCTCTCTCTCTCTCTCTCTCTCTCTCTCTCTATATATATATATATATGCATGTGTGAGGAAGCACTTACGTGTGATACATGTGTGTATGAGGGTCTACTTGCTCATGTACTCATATGTGCAGGACAGAGGTCAATACCGGGTGTTTTCTTTCTATTAATTTTTGGAACAGAATCTCTCAGTGAACCTGTTACTTACCAATTTGGCTGGAGTGGCTAGCCCGGAATTATGTGTCTTTGCTCTCCCAGCATGGGGGGAGGGTTACAGATGGGAGGCACCATGCTAAATTTTTATGTGGCTTCTAAGGATCTGAACTCAGGTCTTCATGTTTGTATAGACAGCATTTTAAATGCTGAGCAATTTCTACCATAGACCTTCTGATGACACTTTTGATTGGTAATCTGAAAAGTGATAGGATGCAATAGGACATACAAGAAGAATTCTTGTGATGGAAGAATAGATATAACTTTGCTGAGTTTGGCAGGAGATTGGAGGATACAACTGTTGGGCAATGGAATTTTACTATGCTATTTGGTTGTTGTTGTTTTTTTTTTGTTTTTTTTTTTTTTTTTTTGTTTTTTTTTTTTTTTGTCTTTTTTAGACAGGGTCTCCCTGCAGACCCAGCTGGCCTGGAACTCACTATGGAGACCAGGCTAGCCTCGAATTCACAGAGATCCACCTGCCTCTGCCTCCAGAGTGCTGGGACTGAAGGCATGAGCCACCACACCCGGCTATGTTATTTTGTTTTTTGCAGGCAGAGCTATGCCTTTCTGGTTCCCCGGTAGCACACAGCCTATGAAGGAAAGAATAGTCATATTCACAAGGGACACTGAGAGGCTGCTCAGCTTGAACAGTGTTTTGCAGCTGTGGTGATTCTGTTCCCTTCAACAATTATTTGATTAGGAATATGCTGTTGATTCAATTCTAGTCAATGTAAAATGAAAGGATGCCTTCCAGGCCTTCTGGGAGAGTTCCTTAATGCTTCTTTGTGTGTGTGTGTGTGTGTGTGTGTGTGTGTGTGTGTGTGTGAGAAAGTGAGGCCTAGAGCAGGTACAGCCATATTGAGTCTATGGATTGAGCTGGCCAGCAGGCTGGCTCTGAATTTCTAGAAAGAACTTTGGTCCATGGTGATCTTACTAACTAATTCTATAAGTAATTTCTCTCATAACTTCCAGTAATATGATGTATAATGTTTCTTGTTTAAATGACTCTTAGATTTTCTGTTACTTCTAACCAAAAATTATCCTAAACTTTGGATTTGTTTTTTTTTTCCCTCTGTCATCTTGTCTATATATTTATTTATTGTGGTAAAAAATATTTAAGAAAGGGGCTGGAGAGATGGCTCAGTGATTAAGAGCATTGGCTGCTCTTGCAGAAGACCTAGGTTTGATCCCCAGTACCCACATGGTGGCTAAAAACCGTCCATAACTCCAGTTCCAGGGAATCCAACACCCTCTTTTGGTTTCCATAAGTATTGCATGACACGGTCTCCCTTTCATACATGCAGGCACAACACTCATACATATAAAAATAAAAATGAATAAACAAAAATCTTAAAAATACATAAGAAAGTAGAGTATGGAGGTACATGCCTTTAATCCCAGCACTTGGGAAGCCTAGGCAGGAAGATCTCTGAGATCAAGGGTAGCCTGGTCTACATAGCAAGTTCCAGGCCAGCTGGGACTACAGGGAGTCCTGGTCTCAAAAACCAAAACCAAACTAAACCAAAGCAACACCCTCAAAAACACATAAGAAACTCTACCATTTTAATAATTCTTAAATGTACAATTGGTCAGTGTTAAGTATGTCTCCAGAACATTTTTCATCTTGTACATTTGTAGCTTTTTGCCCATGAAACAATTCCTTTATCACTTTTTTTCTGATTCTTGGCACCACCTAACTTAAAAAAGTTTATTGACATTTTGTATATTTTATACAATAGTTCTTAATCAAATTCAGACCCCTCCCCCTCAACCTCATGTATTCCACCATACATGTTAAGTCCTATCCAGTCAAGCATTTGTACCCAGATGTCCCTCGGTGCAAATTCACCCACTGGAGTCTTGTCAGCATTTCTAGAGATTGATGGTAAGAGCTATTCTCGCTCACCCAGTAGTAATCAGTCTCCAAGATTTCCCAGATTAAGGTTGACTTGCCACTCTTTTCCCTTGTTCCACTCTGGGCCCTTGTCTGACTGAGTTGGCATGGGTCCTGTGCTTGACGCCACCATTGTCACAAGTTCACATGTGCAAGCCTCCAGTGGCCTGAAACCTTCTGCTTCCCTGTGTTCATGGACCAACCCTGTCTCTTACAATCTTTCCCAAAGGTCCCTGATCCATGGCTGGGAGAGGTTTGATATAGGAGTCCCATCCAGGAACACGTACTCTGCAGTGTCTTATAGACATTGGCCATTTGTGGCCTTTTGTGTGCATCACACTCTGTTGTATAAGGAACCTTCACTGATGAGAGTTAAGGGGTACACTAGTTTTCTCTCTACCTCCATTCTGCTGTGTTCTATGAGCCTTGGGTGTAGAGGTTCCACTGTAGTTATGCCACCTATGACTGGACATCTCTCAGACTTATATTCTCTGTGTCTGATCAGTTGTGGGATTCTGCAGTAGCCTCCATCTGTTGCAGAAAGAAGCTTCTTTGATGAGCAGTGTATAGTATACTTGTCTGTAAATATAAGGACCCATATTTAGCACATGGTAAGAAATGTCATTTGTCTGAAGGAAGATCTCTGAGATCAAGGGTAGCCTGGTCTACCCTTTCATTTCAGAGATAGAGTTTTCTCTAGGGTCTATGACCTGTCCAGCCATGTGTATCTGGTTGTGTTTTTTTCCCATTTAGAGGGCTTTAAATTTAATTAGATAGCTGTTGATTATCCCCCAATAACAGTACCACTGCTGAAACAATAAGGCAGTTTGCTGTGCCAGTTATTATGGTTATTGGGCTTTAGGACTGGTTTGGACTATTGATTGATTTTTCTCCTTTAGCAGCTTGCATAGTATCCTCCAGAACTATGAGAGCTAAACTTCAGGTAGAGGACTTCCAGGTCAGTTCCTGCTCCATTGCTTCAAGTCCTGTGTCTGAAGTATGTCCTGTCTTCAGCAATAGGGTCTTATCTTCCAGTTCTGGGAGATAACAAATAACTGGCAATAGCCTGTATTATTTTGGGAGTCTCTTGAACCACACTGCCCAACCACTGGAAAGGAGGTTTTTCCTGTCTGGCACTAGGGAGGGTCTTGCATGGTCAGGGAGGAGGGAATGTAGGAGAAGAGGGATGGTGGGAGATGGATGTTATTGGGGGTTGGTAGGTGATAATAGGCCACTTGGACTTGGGAGGGAAGAGGAAGGTCAGATACCAGGGAGGGAGAGAGTAGAGATGAATGGCTCTTGGGGAACTCGGGAACCCAGAGGGAAATGTGTTGCCTCTGAAACCCCTGAGAAACAGACAGGGTCCCTGAGCATTAGTGCATATATACACATTATTTATTTTTAATGAGTTAACTATAATTTAAATAACGAAAAAATAGTTCTGTCTAGAAGAAACTTAATCCTGGGGACATAGATGTTTTAGGATTAGGTACATGAAGAGCATTTCATAGAGGATATAGAGAGATAATCACTGAGTTAGGAAGAGAATAATGTGACACAATGTCATACATTGATTTGGGGATGGATTTGGGGAGGGAATAGCCGACCACAATATCAAGTGTATTATGGAAAGTGGAAAGATCTATTAAAATGAGGCCCCAAAATGTTGACAGTAATGTGTTCCAGGAAGCTGTGGATGATGTCATCATCAAGGCCTGTCTCAGTGAAGAACAGAGATTAGACCAGAGAGCTGAAGAGCGCACAGCAACCGAAGCAAGGACTGTTTAACAGCAGAAGAGAAAGCCACAGAAAAACCACCATCAGTCCTAGTTTGATTTCTGTTGCTGTGATAGGACACTCTGACCAAAGCAACTTAGGGAGGGAGGAAAGGATTGATTGAGCGTCAACTTCCCAGTCGCAGTTCATTTAAACTTCACAGTCACAGTTCATTAAACCTCACAGTCACAGTTCATTGCTGAGGGAAGTCAGGGCAAAACTCCAAACAGGAACACAAAACAGAAAGCATGGAGGACTGCTGCTTGCTGGCTTTTTATACAGCCCAGGATCATCTGCCCAGGGAATGGTATCTCTCACTGTGGGATGGGCCCACCTACATCAATTAACAATCAAGACAGTCCCTGACAGACATGCCTGCAGACCTATTACTCAATTGAGATATTTTTCAGTTGATTCTAGGCTGTGTCAAGTTAACTGTTTATGCTAACTAGGATACCATCTTTCTAAACTGAGACAGTTCACACCACCATGCTCACACTCATCTCAGACTTCCCATTCTCAGCACTATGTGGTAGTGAGCACTTCCAGGGAGCCAGGAACGAGCCAGAAGCTGGAGCTTTGGAGCTCCTTATCCTCCAGCCCCTAAACAAACACATGGACTCTAGAGAAACCTTTGTTCTGCATTCAGCTTTGTTTTGTGGTTCTGTTACTCATTTTGTTTTATGCTTACATGAGTGTCTGGAAAGAGGTGTTGAAATGCATAAGATGTTCTAGTTTTAGGGCTCTCTACAATGGGAGACACATTTGAACCTTTCTTTCTATTGGTGCTTATGAAATAGTCTCGTTGCTTTAAATTCACAGTAGCTTCATCACTGCCATCTATTTATTTCCTTACATTCCCACTTAAGGTAGAAAAATGTGTTAGTATTATATAGTAATGAAGGTTAATTTCTCTCCATTTTTCCCTCTATATCTATATCAAAAATGAACATTTCACTAAAAGGTTGCAATATGTTAATTATAATATAAAGTGACTAAGATGCCACGTTAATGGGCTAATGCCACTCATCCCTCAAACTGTAAATTCAGAGATTTTATAGTAGATCCCTGTATATATGCTCAGAGTAACCTTAAACGTGATTAGGTTATGAACTCCCTTGGTTTGGCCAAGATGAATTGTTAACTTCCCTTAAACAGATCAGTAGGTGATGGTGATCTTAAATACTGTGGAATAGACAGAAGCATATTCAAATAACAAAGTATACATATTCCTAAGAAATTAGGTTGAAAATGAAACTTGGATGTCCATGAATATCTCATTCGACCATTTAATTCATATTCATCGAACAAGTTGAAAATCTGCTATATGTATTCAAAAAAAGTCCCTTGTTTTTAAAAAAATGTTTGTGAAGTTAAAAAAAATCCCTTATTTTTTGACAATCAAGTTTACACATATTGGGGTGTTTTAGGTGGGTATTGGAAGGCTGTTACAATGGGGTGACTCATCTCTGATAGACAATATTTCTCTTCCCTCTTCCTACTCTTAATTACCACTTCTAATACCATGTAGATGAGTAATTCTCTTGACTGCTGATTAAAATTCAGAAGGTAGATCCAGAGACTAAGTGCTATTAAGATATTAAAATGTGCTGAATTACTCAGAAGTTAGAAGTGAGCAGAACTATCTTTGAAATGGTGTATGGAAAAAAAAACCTTTTGGATATGCAGATTGGCTGACAGAATGTTTGGTGTTTACAGTGAATAAAATAAGTTTTGAAGCAACTTGAGGCAGTAAATATCAATTAAATCCCACAAGGATAGACATATGTTTAGATGATAAAGAAAAGGTTTTGGAGAACAAACCATCCTGGGCTTCTGAATATTCAGAAGAGGACATTTCACTGTTCTACCAAAATAAAGGTGTTAAATAAAAAGACAGTGACTATGAGTAAATCGCTTCATGTTTATTTTACGGCTTTGCAGTCAGAGTGTATGCTAGAATTCAAATAGGCTATCTATTCATTTTCCCTCTTCTCAAAAAGTATCAAAATTTCATGCTGACATTTATCTTTTGTGGATTCTTGAAGGTTTGAGGATTTAATTACCTTCCTGCTCACTTTATTATGAAGTGGTCAGCCCAGGAAGCCAGATTGTCACTTAGGAGAACCTACTGGCTTTTATCCTGATTGTTTTAATTATTATTGTTATCTCAAGAAATTCTTGAGATAGCAAGAGTTTCTTACAGTGGAAAAGGTAAGGAGTGTATTTCAGTGTGTGAAATGCCTGGACAGAGGGTGGTGCTATGCACAACTGAATGAATTAACAGAGAGGAGGGCTATAATTGGGCATCGCCTTTTGTTCTTCTTCCTTCAAATTCCCAAGATAACCAATTTAGCCTGGAATGGCTTTCTCTGGACAACAGGTACTATTGTACACATTTTTAATGATGTCAACTCATTTTAAAAATGAACAAAACCGAAATGAAAAAATCAATTCCACGAAGAGTTACAAACTCAATAAACCTACAAGTTGACTTCTGCCTGTCGGCGACAGATGTCCACTGTCAGCTTCAAATCTCCATCACTTACATATTCAAGGGTGATTTCTTTCTCTTCTAAATTCATATAACAATTATTGTCTGCACAACTCATTTGAAATTAGCCATGAACTGCCTCATGACATATTTTCTATTATTTTTTGAGCTGTTGTTTAATTTTTAATTTGCCCTTACTTTGAACCTCTGATAACTTTTAATTCCTTTAATGCAAACCATGTCTTGTATTTATCAGTATTTCCTCCAGTTCCAAAGCAATAAACCTCAACAAATTAATATAGCTTTGTTTTATTTCATAAGGAAGCCTAATATTATAAATACACTTCCTTTTTTTCTACAAGAGTACTAAAATGACAGGAAATGAGATATCATTAGTT
>NW_008335967.1:654182-654977 GCF_000622305.1 Nannospalax galili | reverse complement strand
TAGCGCAGCTCTCCGCGCCGGGACTCCCTAAGCGACATTCACCCTTCCATCCCCCGCCTCGCCGTTCTATACTCCTAGTTTGGGCCCTGTGCCATTCCTAGTCTTGGGGCCCCAGACACCTGGGGAACCAATACTGCTCCCTGACCCTTCTCACCCAGAGCAACTCAGTCCCTTTCTTGGGCTCCAGGAGCACTGCTTCTGGTCCTGGCCCTGCCCTCACCTCCCTCTACTTCCCTGGTCCTGCAACACCCGCCAGCCTCTTTCTGGGGCTGACAGCCTCTTTCTGGGGCTCCGAGGCTTACCTTTCCTCTCCCTGATCCTTTGCATCTAGTACAACCCAGCTACTCAGTCCACTCCCTGGGAAATATTGGGGCTTCTTCCCGCCCCATCTGCCTTTGTATCCCTGCGTGGTGTGGCCACGGCCAGGGTCTCAGGTCAGTCCATCACCCAGGTTCCTGAGGCGAAAAGCATTCTTAGAAGATTCCAGACCTAAGGAGAAAGTCTGAAAACTTCTGATCCACAATGGAATTGGGCCACCGTGGAACTCCTGAAGACAAAATCAATCTGGCCTCGACAATATAAAATCAAAAGAGAGAACAAGAAGCATAGATGAACCAGCTCTTCATACCCAAAAAGTAAACAAAAAAGACACATAAAGCTCAAAAAAAAAGAAGGAGAACTAAACTTGAAGGCCCGAGTATCACACAAGAGTCAGAAACTACAAAAGAAATTCACATGTCAAAATCACAGAGAAAAAATAACAACATGAAAAACCAAAATAACATATCTCCACCA
>NW_008335967.1:616856-649067 GCF_000622305.1 Nannospalax galili | reverse complement strand
TCTCTTTAGATACTTAAGTGACAATTGAATTTATTTTTATAATTGTTTTAATAGCTTTTGTATAATCTTCATTGCTATTATGAGATATAAAATGTATTTATCAAATCTGTAATCATTATGCCAAAAAATCTGAATTACTGTAATGTTAAAACTGTAACTTTAATTGTAAAAAAAAAATTAAAATAAAAAAAAATATTTTATTGATTCTTTGAGAATTTCATTCAATGAAAATGCATATTCATGTTAAGACCACCTCCTTCATTTCCACTTCTACTCTACTACACTTCCTGACTTCGTGTTCTCTATTACTATTTTAAACAATTTTTAAATATTTTATTTATTATTTTAATTTTATGTATATGAGTATATTGCCTGCATGTATATAAGTGCACCAATGCCTGAGGAGGTCAGAAGAGAGTTAGATTCCTCTGGAACTGGAGTTACAGACAGTTCTTAGCTGTCCTGTGGGTACTGGGAATCGAACGCAAGAGCAGCCAGTGCTCTTAACCACTGAGCCATCTCTTCAGCCCTTCTATTATTTTTTAAAGGTTTAGAGAATCTAATTGCATTCCCCAAATGCTCTTGGGTGTGGGTCTATCCCTTAGAATCTGGCCAACCTACCATGCATCACACCCTTGAAGAAAAGAGACTCTCTCTCTCCCAGCAACTATCAGTTGCCAATAGTTCTTGGCTAGTGTTGCGGTTTCTTGCCCACCTCCTGACTCCATGCTGGGATTTTGTCTGGTTTGAGCTTATATAGGTCTTATGCAATCTGTCACAAATTGCTGTGAGTTTGTATGAATAACTTCCCTGATGGCTGGCAAACACTGTTTTCTTGTAGTTGTCCACTACCTCTGGCTCTTCTACTAGAAGAGGTTCTACCTCTGCCTCCTCTTCCACAATGATCTCTGAATCTTAGGAGAAGAGGGTATGATATAGGTGTTCCATTTAGGGCTGAGCACTCTGAAATTTCTTATTCTCTGCACCTTGACCAGTTGTGGATCTCTGTTTTAATCACCATCTACTGCAAGAAGGTTCTCTAGTGAGAGTTGAGAGATACGTTTTTCTATGGTTATAAGAGTAAGTCATCAGGAGCCCATTTAATACCATGCCCATTTAGTAGAGTAAGAGGAGTTTTCCACTATGGCCTGTGACCTGTGAAATCCTATGTTCTTGGCCTTGATAACAATGCCAGATATAGGCTCCATCTTGTAAAGTGGGCATTAAATTCAATGAGCAAGTGGTAGGTTTTTTTCTATAACAGTCATGTCACAATTGCAACAATGGGCATATCTTGCCAAGCCAGTCGTTATTATAGCTCTCCACAGCTGGGTGAGATTGATGATTACTTTTATCTTCTAGTAGCCTGCATAGTACCTTCTAGCACCATGAAAGCTAGTCAATAGAGAAGAAGCTTCAAGGTCAGTACCAGCTTGATTTCTCCATGATTGTTCTATGACTCAGATATGGAGTATCTTCAGCAATAGGATCTTACCATCAAGTTCTGGAGGGTAACCAAGAAGAATGTCAATAGCCAGTATTGTTTGATGGACTATGGGTCTCCCCTGGTCAACAATTCCAAAAGATGAAATTGTTCCTCGTGTTGGACTTTTTATTTGCTAACCTGTGGTGTCTGGTAGGGTCATTGTCTTCTCATTACAAGGTAACTCCATTTAAACCCTTATTTTAAATATAAAAATGTGTATATATTTTAAGAAGCTTCTATAATAGTAGTTTTCCATAAGACGTTTTCAAAAGGCCTTTAGGGTTAGTTGTCCCTTCCCATACTCCCTCCTTTGTGCTGCCTTTTCATTCACAACCCATTTAACATTTCCTACTCCATTATTCCTCCTATATCACTGTATCCTATCCCCCAATGGATCCACATCCCATGGCATTTTACTAGTTTTCTGACCTCCATGGATTTTACAATTGAAACATACATATCTAAGGATGTAAAGGTAGCATCCACATATGAGAGAGAGAACAACTGATGTTTGCATTTCTGAGTCTGGGTTACCTCACTCAGGGTGATTGTTTCCAATTTTATCCATTTACCTGAAAATTTCATAATTTTCTTTTTCTTATAGCTGAATAATATTCTATTGTGTAAATGTACCACATTTTCATTATCCATTCATGAGTTGATGGAGATCTAGGTTGTTTTCATTTCCTAGCTATTGAGAATAGAGCAGCAATGAACATAATGGGCAGGTATCTGCACTAGGATGTAGAGTGTATCCTACTTTGGGTATATACCCAAGAGTGGTATGGCTGGATCATGTGTTAGAGATATTTCTAGTTTTTTTGAGGAATCTTTATGGAATCTATTGATTTCCATAGGCTGTACCAGTTTGCATTTCCACCAGCACTAAATAAATATTCCCTTTTCTCCACATCCTCACCAGAATTTGCCATTGTTTGGTTTTTGGATCTTAGCCATTCTGATTAAGGTAAGATGAGATCTCAAAATAGTTTTATTTTGGGTTTCTCTGATGGTTAAAAATGTTAAATATTTTAAAAATTTGTCTTAACCATTTGTTCTTTGCCCCAATTTTTAATTGGATTGGTTTTTTTTTGTTATTGTTTACTTTTTAGAGATCTTTGTATATAACCTCTGTCAGATATTTAGTTGGTAAAGATGTACTCCCATTCTGTTGGCTGCCTCTTCACTCAAATGATAGTGCAGAAATATTTTTAGTTTTATGAAATCTCATTTGTCAATTATTGATCTTAATGCCTATGCTGACAGAGTCCTGTTCAGAAAGTCCTTTCCTGTGCCTGTAAGCTCTGTGTATTTTCTACTTTCTCCTCTATCTGTTTCAGGGTATCACATCTTATGTTGAGGTCCTTGATTCATTTGGAGTAGAATTTTGTTCATTCTTCTAAATTTAGCTTTCTAGTTTATCTACCACCAATTGTTGAATATGCTGCCTTTTCTCCAGTGTATATTTTTGGCCTCTTTGTCAAAGCAATTGGGTGGCTATAAGTGCATGGATTTAAATCTGGATCCTCAGTTCTATTCCTTTCATCAATATGTCTGTTTATGCTACTACCATGCTGTTTGCATTACTATAGCTCTGTAGTATTATTTGAAATTAGGTATGGTAATGCCTCCAGCTCTTCTTGTATTGTTCAGGATTATTTCAGCTATACTTTTTGTTTGTTTATTTCCATGTGATATTTGAGATTACGTTTTCAATTTCTGTGAAGAATTGTGTTGGAATTTTAATGAGGTTTGTGTTGAGTCTGTAGATTGCTTTTGGTAGGCTGGTCATTTGCACAATCTTAATCCTATTAATCCATGAGAATGAAAGTCTTTCCATCTTCCAGTATCTTCAGTTTCTTTCTTCAGTGTCTTAGCGTTTTTATTATACAAGTCTTTCACTTTCTTGATTAGATTTATTCCAATACATTTTATGGGCTTTTATGCTATTGTGAATGGCATGGTTTCCCTGGTTTCTTTCTCAGTATGTTTGTTGTTGGTATATTAGGGAGCTGCTAGTTGTCTTGTTTGTTAATTTTGTACCTTGCTATGTTGGTGAATGTATTTATCATCTCTAGGAGTTTTAGGATCTTTTCTGTATAGTTACATCACCTGCAAATAAGGATCATTTAACTTCTTTTTCAACTTGTATCCTCTTTGTCTTCCTCAGCGTCTTATTGCTTTACCTAAAATTTCAAGCACCATGTTGACTAAGAATGGGGAGAGTGGACATGTCTATCTCATTCCTAATTTTTGTTTAAATGCTTTGAGATTTTCTCTTTAATGGTAGGTTTGTTATGGGCTTGGTGCATATTGCCTTTGTTATTTTGAGATATGTGCTCTCTATCCCTAGATTTCCCATGACTTGTATCTGGAAAGGATTTATGATTTTGTCAAAGACCTTTTCTGTAGCTAATGGGATGTTCATGTGCTTTCTGTCCTTGAGTCTGTTTATGTGGCATATTACATTTACAGATTTACATATGCCAAATAATCCCTGCATTTTAGGATAAAGCCAACTTGATCATGGTGGATGATCTTTTTGATGTGCTCTTCTGTTTGGTTTGCAAGAATTTTTATTAAGAAATTTTACATCTATGTCCATCAGAGAGAATGGCCGATAATTTCCTTTTTCGTTGTTGGATCTTCATCTGGTTTTGATATCAGGATATACTGGTTTCATAAAGAGAATTTGGAAGCACTCATTTTCTATCTTAGCATAGTTTGAGGAATATTGATATTAGTTCTTCAAAGGTCTTGTGAATTCTTCACTATTTCCATCTGGTCTGGGATTTTTTGTTAGTTGGGAGATTTTAAATTACTGTTTCTATCTCATTGGTTATTATGAGTCTATTTAACTTAAATTGTTTGCCTCATCTTAGTGTGTAATTTTGGTAGGTCATACATATCAAGAAATTCAAACATTTGTTTAGATTTTCAACTTTTGTGGAATATAGATTTTAAAAATTTGTTCTTATGATTCTCTGACTATCCTTGTTAACTGTTGTAATAGTTTCCTTTTCATCTCTGATTTTCTTAATTTGGGGTCTTTGCCTTTTTCTTTTGGTTAATTTGGCTAAAGATTTGTCTGTCTTATTAATTTTTTCAAAGAACCAACTCTTCATTTCATTGATTCTTTGCATTTTTCATTTCTATGACTTTATAATTAATTTCAGACCTGATTTTTATTATCTCCTTCCCATTAACGCTTTTTTGGGTGTTATTTGGTCTTGTTTTTCCAAGGCACTCATGTATATCAGTGTTACTGATATGAGATCTATCCAGTTTTTAAAAATATTAACATATGTTCGAGTATTTTGCCTGCATGTATATAAGTGCACCTATGTTGTGCAATGCCTGAGGAGGCCAGAAAGATGGTATAGGATCCCCTGAAACTGGAGTTACGGATGGTTGTTAGCTACCATGTGAGTTCTGGGAACCAAACTTGGGTCCATCCCTCCAGCCAGTTCTCCAGTTCCTTCTGTTTTTTTATTTTTATTTTTATTTAGGCATTTAGTGATATAAGCTTTCCTCTTAGGACTGTCTTCATTGTGTCCCATAGATTTTAATTTGTTGTCTTTTCATTTTCATTCAATTGTAGGAAATTTTAAATTTCTTTCTTGATTTCTCCTTTGACCTAATTTTCACTCAGTAGTGTTTTCTTTAGTTTCTATGAATTTATGTGCTTTTCCTCATTTCCATTGTTGGTATCTGGCTATATTCCTCTGTGATCAAATAGAACACGGATGTTATTTCAGTTTTCTTACATTTGATGAGACTTGCTTTGTGTCCTAATAATGGTTGAGTTTGGAGAAAGTTCCATGGGCTGCTGAGAAGAAAGTGTACTCTTTGGTGTTTGTGTGGAATGTTCTGTAAATGTACGTTAGGTCTATTTGAAATATGATGTTATTTAATGCTATTTTACTTTTGTCTATTTCTCTATTTAGTTTTTGTCTACATGACCTGCCTATTGGTAAGAGATGGGTAGTGAAGTCACTCACTATCACTGTGCTAGAGTCAATCTGTGGTTTTAGATCATTGGATCATTAGCTATACCATAGTGTTTCTTTTATAAAGCTTGGTGCCCCAGTGGTTGGTACATACATGTTAGGATTATGATATCCTCTTGGTAGATTTTTTTTTTTGAACAAGTATGAAATGTCCTTCCCCTTCTCTTTTGACTAGTTTTAGTTTGAAGCTTATTTTGAAAGATATTAGAACAGGTATATCTGATTTTTTTCTTAATTCCATTTTCTTGGAATACCTTCTACTGTTCTTTTACCCTAAGGTAGTGTTGATCAATAATGGTGAGGTGTGTTTCTTGGAGGCAGCAAAAAGATGAATCCCATTTTCTAATCCAATCAGTTAGTTTATATCTTTTTATTGGGGAATTAGGGAAGTTAATAGTGAAAATTATCACTGACCAATGTGTATTATTTCCTGTTATATTGTTGTTGTGGTGTTTCTTAGACCCCTTTTGGCTAACTGCTCTGGAAGAGCTTATTTATTCATTGTACCCTCTTGAGAGTGTTTAACCTCTTTAAATCACGTGTTCCTTCTAGTGTCCTCTGTACAGCTGGCTTAGTAGACACAAATTCCTCAAATCTGTTTATATCATTGAAAAATTTTCTTTCTCTTTCCATTAAAACTGATAATTTTGCTGGATATCATAGCCTGGGTTGGCATCTGTGTTCCTTCCTGACTTGTATGACATTGGTCCAAGCTCTTTTGGATTTCATAATTTTAATTGAAAAATCAGCTGCTATTCTGAGGGGCCAGCTTTATATGTGTTTTGATCTTTCTCTTTTTCGGTATTCAATATTTTTTCTTTGTCCTGTATATTTAGTGTTTTGACTTTTATATGATATGAGGAGTTTCTTTTTCTGGTCCTGTCTAATTGGTGATGTATGCCTCTTTTACTTTGATAGGCATCTCTTTCCTTAGATTTGGGAAATTTTCTTTTATGATTTTATTGAAAATATTTTCTGTGCTTTTAACCTGGGTTTCTTCTTCTTCTATATCTGTGATTCACAAGTTTTTTTTAAAAATAGTGTCCCAAAGGTCCTACAGGCTATTACTGGGTTATTTTAGATTTAATAATTTCTTTGAGCAATCCATTTCTTCTACTTTGTCTTTGAGACCTGAGCATCTGCCTTCCACTTCTTTAATCCAAAAAAGTTTCACTCTGACTTCGTTAGTTTTTCATGTTGGATTTTATTTTAGTTTAGCTTTTCTTCAGGGATTCTCTTTATTGAATTCTAAACTGAATTATTTACTTATTTCATTCAACTGTTTGCATTTTCATGGTCTTCATTCTATCTTTTATTTTTATCTTCTTTGTGTTCCTTGAACATAGTTATAATTGCTATTTTGAAATCATTGCTTTTGTATCAGTTAGGTTGCCTTCCTCAGGGAACATTATGATCTGGGTACTAATTTCTGGAGGAGACATCTTGTCTTGGTTATTTATTTTGTTTTTGTTTTTGTGATGGGGCCTGGGCATCTCAAGTTATATTGTTGATGGTGCTTTTTGTTATGGATATGTGATCTCACTTTTGTTGAGTGGATGTTTGTGTCTTTGTTTCCTGATACTCTAGCTTGTCAGGTTATAGCCCTACCAAGTGGTGCTAGGTGTTCAATCTTGGGGCCACTTTGTGTTCATTTGCAAATGGGGTGTAAGAAGTGGTCTCAGTTCAGTTAGGGGTACTTGCCATATCAGAGCCTGAGGTTCCAGGACAGACTCCACGTGGTCCTAGAGTGACAGGATGGGCAGAATGACTGCCAGGTAGCAAGCTGGCAGACAGATCAGTGTTGATTTTTATTACAGGGATGGGAGTGATCCTAATTCACTGGTACCAAGACAGTGTATAAATAAAACTATTGACTGAGTCTGTCTGGGGTGATGTACAGGTCGCACAACCCCAGCTATGTCACAGGTTCTGTAGAACTGACCAGACTGGGCTGGTGTGAAAGAAGCAAGACCAGAGCTAGGTCCCAGGTGAGTAGGATGGCAGAAAGGGAACACTGGGCACAGTGAACTCACAGGTCTTGTGGATATATGGGTGTTCATGACCTGAGCTAGGACAGTAGACAGGGAATGCTGGGGTTGGGGAAATCAAAGATCTGGTAGAAGTCACAGTTCTCTCTATTTTATTCTTAATTACATGTGTGATGTCTGTGTGTCTGTGTATAGGTATGTGTACTTAAATACGGGTGCCTGGGGAGGCTACGGAATCCCCTCAAGCAGGTGCTACAGGCTGCTGTTCAGCTGAACTTGTCTTATGTTAAAGCAGTATGTGCTTGGAATTGCTGAGCCATCTTTTTAGCCTCCTTTAGAATTTTTTAAAGAAACAAATACTTGTGAGAAAATTCAGTGACTAACTACAAATGCCTCCTGCTTTCCTCTTTCCTTCACTGCAGTGTGAGTAGGTAGAGGAAGAGGAGGAGAAAGGAAGCACATTTTAGAAACTTTATCTGTCTATCTATTTAATTCTAGGAGGCCCATTGGTAGTGACTATTATTCTCATTTTAAAGCTGTGGAAACTATCTAGAGAGGGCAGCACATGGGACCTCACACAGCTCCAGTCACTGTAGCCCATTGTGGATAAGTGTGCATGCTATCCACTCTTTCACTCCTTGTACTGTATTTCAGTAAACAGGGCCAATTGCCAGTGGTTCACAGGCCTCGTGAGCATGTCAGTGTCACTGGATATAACCAATGAAAGACCTTAAAAAATCATAAAACTGTGGAACTGAGACTTATACAAGTCATGTGCAAGGTTGCACAAGTACTATTGAAGATTTGAGTTTTAATTCGAATCTGTTTTCTTTGTAATTTAGCCTTCCTCTTATAGTCAAGTGCTTCTCCTGCCTGCTCCATGGATACAAACACTTGTAAATGTTCAGGCTGAAGAAGTTATGAGCCAAGGTCTACACAATGCCGGAAGGATGATGTGTTTATTCTTCAGCAGCTCTCTCCTGAGTTTCTCTCTTTTGCACTCCAGGGCTTTAATTCCCTGTGCTCCCTTGACTTGCATTCTGGCTACCAAGTCCAGGACCTCACTCAGAATCCAATCTAGAGTTTACTTTGCTGCATTCTTATTAGGCTCTATTTAGTTCCTTGTCCTTTAACTATTTTCTATTAAGTCAATTTTTATTTATCAATGGTCTTTAATAGGTTAATATTATTCTTCTAAATAACCTTTTGAAGACTACAGTTTGAAGAAAACAGGTCATGTTAGGAATTTTGAATGTGATATGAAGCATTGTGGGAAACTATGTCCATATGTTGATTGGGAGTTGCTGACTTCCATTTTAAGTCAAATTCTATGATAGATTTATCAAAAACAGAAAATTCTTTCTTTATTAGATGTTCACGAAAATGTTTTGTTTTTCAACAAATGAAGACCATTTGAAGCAAACATAAAGGTAATTCTGAATCATATTTGGTGGCCTATCTATATTATTCCTTGACATATACCCAAAGGACTTCATATCTCACCAGAGAGATAATTTCATATCCACATTTATTGCTATGTTACTCACAAATAGTAAAGACAGGGAATTAGCCTAGATGTCCATCAACCGATGAATAGATAATGAAAATCTGGTATGGGTGCTCAGTGAAATTTTATTTAGCTATGAAGAAAAATGTAATAATGAAACTTTTAGGAAAATGGATGGAACTGAAAAATATTATGTTTAATGGGATAACGCAGGCTCAGAAAGACAAACATCACATGTTCACTCTCATATGGAAATCTTAGCTTCTAAATTTTTATATATGTGCATTTACTTGAAAGTGAGTGTGGGTAGAGGGCAGGACACTAGAAAGGAACAAGGGAGGGGAAAGAATTCTCTAAGGAGAGAGGAAGTAGAATGCATGTGATATGAAAATATAAAGAGTAATATTGAGGGAGGAATCAGTTACACTCACAGCAATGGTGACAGTATGCATACGTCCCATGATAGGCAAATCAGTCAAAATCCTAGCATAGACAGGGGAAGTGGGAAGAAATCCAAACCCAGCATAACCTGTTTTGACATTCCTCTCACAGGGCTGGGACTCTTGGTAGGTTGACCAGGCTCCAGTGAATGGACCCACACTGAGGCATGTAGGGATACATCTCAGACTCTATGGGCCGTATTGTGTATATAATGGAGTCCATTGATTCAGTTGGGAGCAGTGGGGTGAAATGCAGATGGAGGATGGGAGGGAGGGTAAGGAGATGAAATAGATGTTCAAAAAGTTTGACCAGAGCTGCCTTGCGTGGATGAATAAAGCTGCTCCCAGAACTCACAGGGTTATTAAATGAAAATCCCAGTGCTAGGAATGGGCTATCTTCCTATGAATTGACCCCTGAGGCCCCCTAAACAATACATGCAATTGCCATTGCTGTTAGTTTCTCACCAGAACTAGATAGTAAGATTATTGATAAGACCCGCGTGTCCAGGTCACAAGACCTAGAGAAATGAAGCTTCTTCCATGCTGGATAGAGCTCACAGTACAGGAAAATGCTATAGAGGCTTCTGGGGGAAAATCATCAACAAAATTTCTCAGTTGTGGACCTTGGATACAACACTACTGACTAGCCCGGCAAGATATACCCATTGGCACAAGTGTAGAAAGTCTGTTTCAGGAACAACCAACTACTTTCTGATTGAATTTAAGGCCTGTTCTATAGGAGAGATTCACATCTGGTACTGTAAACCTCATCCTATGCTTGGGGATGTCTTGGGCCTTATGGTGAAGCTTTTACTGTTGTTTTGCTAAACAGACATGATGTGCACAAGAAATTGCCTTCTAAATCATTATGTTTATGGCCATAGAATATTGATACTCTCAGCTTTGGTTAGAGAAACGGCTTAAAACAAATGTGTGTGTGTGTGTGTGTGTGTATGTGTATGTGTGTGTGATACATGCTTGTATGCACATGTATGTGTGGGTATGTGCACATGTGGAGGCTGGAGGTTGAAGTTGAATGTCTTTCTAGATTGCTCTCCATTTTGCTTTTTGAGACAGGGTCTCTTGTTGGTTTGTCTGGAGTTTATTGCTTTGCCTGGGCTTGTTGGTAACCCCCCAGGATCTGCCTGTCTTTGACCCACATCCTAGTGATGGAGCTACAGATAATTTTTACATAGATACTGAGGATTTTCCTACTTGACACTTTACCCACTGAGAAATCTTCCCAGCCCCCAAGAAGCATTGTTTTTGTAGGAGTCAGTGGAAACTGACTCATAATTAGTCTAAGTGAGAAGAACAAGTGACTGTTGAATGCTCAACCATAAATGGGGCATCTATACAACCCTGTCCAAGACTCAGGAATATCATAGAAGGGGCAGAAAAAATGTAAGAGATGGAAGAAAGGATGGAGGTGGTGTGGAACCCTGACTTATGAGTTTGATATGGATGTTTCACTCTTGACTCAAAGTGGCTGTGATTACTTCTACAAGAAACTGAGCTCAAACACCCAAAAGCCATGAAAGTTGAAGGGAGGGATAGTTGGAAAAGGTAGGGGAGGAGGGGTTAACAGGAGTGGGAGGGGGACTAGGCAAGAGAGAATAACAGGGTGAATGCAATTAAAATCAAAATACATTATGTGCATGTATGAAAATATCATAATGAAACTTATTATCTATAATTTGCATACACTAATAAAAACTTTTTTTTTAAAAAAAGCACCCATGCCAAAAGGATAAGATATGGCCCCTGGTGTCAGGGTGGAATCAGCACTCATTACTCTTTCCCTGGCCTTTGTCACTCTAACCAGGCCCTAGGGCATCCTGGCTCATAGTTTATGATGGCCTTGGGGTTCGCATAGACCATCTATGTTTCTTTCTCTTTTTTTTGGTCTTTTTGAGACAGGGTCTCCCTGTAGCCCCAGCTGTCCTGGAACTCACTGTGTAGACCAGGCTGGCCTTGAACTCACAGAGCTCCACCTGCCTCTGCCTCCCAAGTGCTGGGATTAAAGGTGTGCACCACCACGCCTGGTCTAAACCATCTGTGTTTAATACTGGACATCATGCAGAAGCATTTCTGACATCTATCCAGCATAGGCTATTAGCACATTCTTCCACAATCCCTGAAGTTGTAACAATTCAGAATTCCTCCAGACATGTGACAAATGGTGCCAAGGTGAATGCCCCTGGGCTAGAGATAGGATTTGAGGTTGAAGGGGTTCTCATTTTATTTTCTTTTAAATAGCCACCTTTGCTAACAGCATCTAGTAAAGTAACCTAAGCCAGATGTGGTGGTTCATACATGCAACCCAGCACTTGGGAGGCTGTCAGACATATTATTGTGAGTTTGAGGTCAGTATGGGCCATATAGCAAGCTTGATACCAGTCTGCTTTATGTAGTGATACCCTGTCTCATTAAAACAAAATAAAATACAGAGAGAAGTATTTGGGGGAAAGGAGACCAATTAGAACAAAGTGTATGTGTGAAAATGTTATAATGAAACTCATTATTTTGTATACTAACTTAAAATTGATTTAAAAAGTTTATTAAAAATAAATATAAGAATTAGGGCTGGGCGTGGTGGCCCATGAATTTAATCCTAGCACTCGGGAGGCAGAGGCAGGTGGATCTTTGTGGGTTCGAGGCCAGCCTGGTCTACATAGTGAGTTCCAGGACAGCTGGGGCTACAAGGAGACCCTGTCTCAACCCCCTCCCCCAAATATATATATATAAATAAAAATTAAGGTGACAATGACAACAATAACAAGAAGGAATTGTATTTTGTTAGGTAAGACCTGAAGTAATCTAATCTAATTGATTGCATTGTGATGTTGCCAAAGTTTAAAGGAAAGAAAAGGCCCAACTTCAAGAATCCCAGCAGACTAGGCTTAGCAACCTAATACTACCAATTAAAGACAATTAATATGGATATACAGAGAAGGGAGATTTAATCAATGTGGCCACACTGGAAAGAGGAACAAATTAAGGGATTCAGACCCCTATGTCCATCATTAGAGGAAGAACTGGGCAAAGAAGCAAGGTCCTTGTGATCAACAGACCTTTTTTTCTGGTCTTTTTGAAGCAGGGTCTCCCTGTAGTCCCAGCTGTCCTGGAACTCACTATGTAGACCAGGCTAGCCTTGAACTAACAAAGAATCGCCTGCCTCTGCCTCCCAAGTGCTGGGACTACAGGCATGTGCCACCAAGCCCAGCATCATGTTTTAAAAATATTTTATTTATTATTTTTATTTTATGTCTATGAGTATATTGCCTTCATGTACGTGAGTGCACCCGTGTTGGGCAATGCCGCGGAGGTCAGAAAATAGCGTAGTATTCCCCTGGAACTGGAGTTAAGGAAGGTTTGTAGCTGCCATGTTGGTGATGGGAATTGAACCTAGGTCTTCTGCAAGAGCAGTCAGTGCTCTTAACCGCTGAGTCATCTTTCCAGCCCCAACAAATCTTGTTTTAAAGTGTAGTCTGGTTGGTCATTATCTCGGTTCTGGTTCTGTGAGGTGCTGGAAGAGGTCTTAACTGCTTGAAGGAACAATCTGCTTCATAGGAAATGGTTGCTATAGCTTAAGGGTGAGCTCACAATGGGCTGAACTCTTTGCAAGGCTGGTTGTTTCTAGAATCCTAGGTGATTACAAGCTTAGGATGACTGGAAACCTTCAGGTGCCTTATGGGGGTTGGAAACAGAACTTTGTAAAGGCTGGTAGCAAGAGGCCTCTTGTGCTTTATGCCTTGAAGCTATTACCTGTTTTTAGATAGACACTCTGAGTGACTAATATGCCTACAGGTGGAGCTAAGCTGGTAACTGACCTAAAGTAAAGGAGATAGGTCCAAAGTGAAGGCTTAGATGCCAGCTTTTAATCTTGCTTTTAGTTACCTGGTGGGCTCAAATGAGGGGTCAGTGCTTTTCAGCAAAATTAGTTTTTAAATACTTTTTAGAGCTACTTCTTATGTGATATTTGGAAACTGTCTTTGAAACAATGCAACTGCACATCACCAAACAGAAATTCATTTACATCAACACTAATTTGCCAGCATCAAGCAGGTATGGCATGAGCATATTGTGGAATCATCCTGTTGGTCTTATTCTAAGGGCAGTGTTTTTTAAAATGAGGGCATTGGAAAGATTTCACAAAGAAGAGATAAAATAACTTGATGGGAGGCTAGAGGCTCAGATGGTTCCAAGCCCTGGGTTCTCATGCACACAAAATGAAGTTTAAGCTTTGCCTTTATAAAGGGCTGACTGAGCATTAGTCATATAATCAGGGATTATCCACTGGGATAATCCAAATAAGGCAAGTGCTCAAATTTTACCTAATCACAGAACTTTCCTCTGCCTCCACATGCTTTCTCTAAAAGCTTTCCCTTCAAAGTCCTCCCTCAGAGTTTCAAACCACTTTTTGTTTAATGCCACCCAATTCATGAATCCCTGTTTTCTTAAACAGCTTAAAACTTTAATATGACTCAGTTCATCTTTTTTGAAGCAGGATAAAACACTCTGCAAATCATGGGAGGGGGGGAAGGGAAAGGAACCTGTGATCCTGGAGTCTGAAGCCTCTTGCCAGCTGAGAAAGAGTTCAGAACAATTAACAAATACTGTAATGATTTCTGACACAGAGACAATATTCCTTTTATATTGAAACATTTTATGTTAAAATAGGAACGAATCATGTGTAAAGTCTGAATGTATATAACCTTTGGTAGGGTTTCATTCCTTTCCCCAGACATTTTCTGGGAATACCAAAAAAGACTGTTAGCTAGCTGTTGATTGCCCCCAAGATAAATGTGCTGCTACTGCATGCATGTTGTTTCTGTACCAGTCGTTGACGTGGTTATTAGGCCTTGAAGTTGAACTTGCAGTGAGGGATATCTGGGGTCATTAACTGACATGATAAGCCTGAACATAAATGACAGAGTATGAATTCCAGTGGGGTGGGGTCATATAGGAGAGTACCAATGGGGTAGGAGGCATAACAATGATTAAGATTGATTAAGATATTCTGTATGGAATACACAAAAATTAAAAATTTACAAAAAAATCTATATTAAAATAACTTTAAATAAACCCAACTCTGCTCCATACTGGCTAACCCTGGAATTCTTTTCTGTATTGAAAACAAAAATCTGCTTTTACCTGAGTCAAAGTGCATAATAGAATAAGGGAACTCCTCAGGCTGTAGAGAATGACAGCACAGGGGCATTTCTCTACCTCTGCTGCTTGTGATGTTTCTGAGAACAGCATCTTCAAAAGTGTGATTCTATACAAGAAGCAGAAGGGCTTTGTGTATGTGTGAGTGTGTGTGTGTGCGTGCGTGCGTGCGTGCGTGTGTGTGTGTGTGTGTGTGTGTGATGTAATTTTCAGGACTGGAGTGATGGCTCAGTGGTTAAGAATGCATATTCTTCCAGAAGACCCATATTCTTCCTCAGTTCCTAGCACCCATATAAGGTGACTCTGGCAACACCAGCTCTAGGGGATCCAACATCCTTTTCTAGCATCTGCACTCAGATGCACATAACCTCACACAGACACACACAGTCACAGACATACACACATAATTAAAAAAATAACTCAAAAAATGCTGATTCTCAGATTTGGTGAATCATTATTTCTATTCTTTTCTATTCTTTTGAAATACTGCTGATGAGAAAAGGAGATACAAACTAATCAGACAGTTTTAGGGCAGGAACCCTAAAAGTGATCAATTTAAATTTTTATCCTTAGCCAGAAGCTGAAAACATCCTTGGTCCTGTCTTAGCTGGAGGCCAGAAGTGTTTGAGGCTCTAGTTTCTCCTCTAGTTTCTTGTTATCTTTCTTTTCCTTTCACATTGTTGCATGGATGTGATAGATGATGGTATGACCAAAACCAGTCAGACATTAATACTTTAAAGACTTTGGAATTATATCTCTGGATTTTCGTATCTATTATAATCTTAGGAGTGATGCTATAAATCTTTGGACATTGTATGCTTGGCTACTGCCTTAATTTTATCTATTTTTATTTCCAGTTGGTCTCCACTCAGATTTGTCCTGCTGCAAAGTACCTGGGTCTCCTTAACCACTATCCAAGTTCTGAAAGTCAACAAAAGTGGAGACCCTAAATCCTTCCTGTATGCCCCAATTTCAGCCCATGACCTAAATGATTTCAGGGCCTCAACTCTTGAGGGGGAAATGTTACAGGGATTAGCAGCCTTGAAGACCATTGAGGAAGACCCCTCCCTCATGGTCAGCTTTGGACCCCACCTCCTCTTTTCCTGGGGAAACATCACAACTACCTCTCTGGATTTAAAATATCATGTGAAAAGGTTGTTTGTGGTGGTTTGAATGAGAATGTCCCCCATAGGCTCCAAGTATTTGGACATTTTGTCCCCAGTTGGTAGAGCTGTTTTGGGAGGTCTTAGAAGGTGTGGCCATGTTAGAGGAAGCTCATCACTGGGGCCAGGCTTAGAGAGTTCTTAAGCCTTACTGGATCTTGAGTTGCTCTCTGCTTCCTGTGCCTGCTTGAAGATGTGAGAGCTTAACTTCTGCTCCTCCTCCATCCACCTCTGCTGCCATGCCTCCCTGCCATAATGGACTGACTCTCGCCCCTTTGGAACTGTAAGCTAAATAAACTTTCTTTCATAAGTTGCTTTGGTCAGTGTTTCTATCACAGCAACAGAAAAGTAATACATGGCTATATAAGGGCTTTGGTGAGTCCTATTAAGAGAAACCTATTTTCTCCTGATTAAAAGAATGAAATCTGAGTTCTACATTTGGCCCTGGATAGACACATGGCATTCTAATTTGCTGCAAAGATTAGTAAATTACATATAATTGTCTCCTCCTGAGAGTTAAACAAGCTGTGCCTGTCAATCATCTGGCCAGAAGTTCACCCCTCTGAAAGACTGATTCACCAGAAGACATGCTAAGGAGATGGGAGCAAGAATTATCCCTTTAATGAGAAAACATTCTTATACTTCCTAGAAGCTCACCCCCAATGCACTGCTTATAGAGCTTTGACAATGCAGCACTGCTAAGCCTGCCTACTTTTCTGAATCACAAAGCAAAACTCTTCCTTTTCCTTCTTTCTCTCTATTGTGGTACTGGCCCGAAGCCTAAGCATGCCTTCACTGACACCCTGGGCTTTATCACTCATTCTCTATTGCTCCCCGCTTCTGGCATGCAGCTGCTTGGTGCCCTCCATTGCTAAATATGCCAGTGTTCTTAACTTCTAACTCAAAAGCCATGGCTGTCTCTCTTATACCTCTCTGGCAATGGCCAAGATTTACAGCTTACCTACCTACTCTACTGTTTTTCCTCTGAACAGTAATAAAAGTGTCCTTGAGTTTCCTTTTGAGTTCATTAAAAAATTCTTTTATGAATGATGATTTGAGAAAAGTGGGTTATCTTTGACCTTATTGAAAGATAGCTCTCTTACCTCAGGTGGGCTTTAACTCAGGAGTTAGGATGCCAGCTACTCAGTCACACAAGTCTTCCACTGTTGTCAGGTTCTTTTCTTGTGAACTTGAAGAGTGAAATTTAGTGGCAAAAGGAGGATATAGAAAAGAGTTTGATTATAGGTTCATAGGTGGGAACTTAAGACAAAGAAGGCAGAGCTCCTGTGTAGCAAGAATAGGTCCCCAGAAATGGGAGACCATCAGACTGCTATTCTAGGGGGTTTTACAGGACTTGATGATACCAAGGAAATCAGGTCCCTTTCTGGAGTTCATAGACTCATTAATAAAATAATTTAAGAATGGAACAAACAGATATTTGAGGAAAATTTTATTAGAAATTAAAAAAAAAATCTCAAGGGCAGGAAAACTGTAAATCTTGGCAGCTGCCTGGAGGAGAATGGAGGAGAGATGGCAAAAAGCCATGCTGTTTGAGTTACTGGCATGGAGGTCAGCCACATGTCAGCAGGTACCACATGACAGCAAGCAGCCACATGGCAATGGGATGTGCTTTAGAGAAAGTGTAAGGAGATACATTGACCATTATCCAAAAAGAAATTAGACAGAAAAAAGATCAAGGAAAAGTTACATCTTTCTGTGTCAGGGACACAGAAATCTGGGCAGATTCAGAGCAACCCTTAGTGTTGAAAGATTCACAAGTTGGGAAGCATGGCCCTGGCTTCAGCACCAGGCAAGTGTGTGGTTTGCTGATACCTTTCATCTTGGAATGTGGAGGCTGGAATGTCCTATTCCTAGTCCTTTTCAAACGATACCTTTGGAAAGGGAGTAGAGACTGTCTTTGTGGTTTTCCCTGTTAGAATATTCTCTCTATATATATTGGCTGTGTGATAAAATACAATGACCAGAAGCTTGAGCAAGAGACTAAGATCACATCTTCAACCACAAACACAAAGTAGAGAGGAAATTGAAGTGGAATGAGGCTATAATCAGTCAAAGCCTGATGCTAGTGATGTACTTCCCTCATCAAGGCTATACTTAAAGATTCCATAGTCTCTCCAAACAGTACCACCAACTGGGGATCAAGTGTTAAAATACTTGAGCCTTTGGGGAACATTTCTCATTCAACCACCTCAAATATGTTCATGTTTTCAGAGATCTTTTATATTTTTACTGTGAAATAATATCCACTTATCTAAGAGAAAACTTGGAAATGAAACATTAATGGATGATTTGCATTGAAACTACTGAAGGAGGATGGGAAAGTACTCATTTAAGTGAATCAGCATTTTCTCTTGGAATGTAGTATACCATCATGCATTTCTTAAGATAATCACTTCAGGAAAATGGCTGTGGAGGTTGGCCAAAGCTAAGCAAGGTAGCTAAAAAAATCCTTTTAGTGTGTATGTGCTTGAATTAGTGTTTCCTTAGAAAATGAGTTTGGTCAGCATTTCAGAAAAAAATCAACCCGAAGTTAAAAATCCATATATTTTGTTCCTTACTGGTCTCCTCTTGTTCCTTGTACATTTTTAAAAACATAAAAATTATTTCAGTATTTTTAAAAAATAATTTATTGAGAATTTCATACAGGGATATAAGCATATAAGGTGTTTTGATCAAATCCATGCCCACTCCCTCCCATCCAACTCCTCCCATATCTCCCCACCACTTTTTCCTGATAACTTCATGTACTCTTTCTTCTTTTCTCCTCCCCCCCCTCCTCCTCCTCCTCCTCCTCCTCCTCTTCTTCTTTAATGGGGCTTTTTGCTACCCCAAAATTCCCTCCTCTGAAGTGGTAGCCCTAAAATCTTTGAAGGATCATATAAGAGCTCCCAAATACTTCGACATTTTTGGCCTTTGGAATGGAGTGTGTTGCTGAGAGGCCCAAGAACATTTTGACTTTTAGCCGGGAAGCTGACTACTTTTCTTTGGGGCCATTTTACACTAACTTCTTAGCCAATTCCTTCCTCCTATTCTTATCACACCATCCTCTTTAGAGGTTACCCAAATTGCCAATAGGGAATCGGGATGCAGACCACTCTGGCTTCTTGCATGCTGAACATGGATGCAGGGTGAGTGGGTCTATCTAAAAGACTCCCAAATTGAATAACTCTTATCTCAAGGAGGAAAAGAAAGTCTTCGGATCATGAATAGGAGATGTGAAGGAGAAGTAAAGGCAAGAGTAATTAGCATTACAAGTTCCAGACAGGGAGCTAGAAAAAAGTCAGAACAGGGCAAATTTCAAATATTTGTATGAGAATCCATTGTTATTTCTTGACGAGAGCTTCCAACAGTGTCCCTCTACTGGATTCCTCCTCATTTTCCTTTTGTCTGCCAAGGCTGGACTTGAGAGTGGTGGATTCAGGATTTGCTTTCAGGCATTTTGATACCTGTTGGAGTGGTTCGAATCAGTGTCAGTTCCCTCTCAAAGGCATCTAGATAGGGGCTAAAATAAATTTGGCCATCATTTTAGAACCATAGTTGGTTGTCTCCCTTAGCTACAGGTGGGTACTAAAATATTGCAGACCAAGATTTGAAGTCTTACATCTGAGTAGCACTTTCTGATTCAGAACAAAATCATCAATGCTGCATCAGGTAAGTGCACCCATGTTGTGCAATGCCCGCAGAAGTCAGAAGAGGCTGTCAGATCCCCTGGGACTGGACTTATAGTTGTTAGCTGCCGTGTGGGTGCTGGGATTCAAATATGATTCTTCTGCAAGAACAACCAGTGTTCTTAACCACTGAGCCATCTCTCCAGCACCCTACATAGCTTTTTATATGGACTTAAGCCTAATGTATGAGAAGTGTAATCCCTTGAACTCTTACAGAAATATACTGATCACTTTAATCTTTGGTTATACTTTCCTTTTGGGTGTTTAAGACCATACAGTTGGCCCAAATAAATCAATTTATATTTACACTTAAGGTAGTTTGAGGATCTGTTCTTCAGGTGTCACATGGGCTTGGCAGGAGACCCTGGCTCTTCTCTTTTACCACTTCCATCTATTTGAAGATAAGTCAAAGGTCCTACTCAACCATGGCTGGCTTCATTTGGAAGCATGGAGGAAATGTTTCCTCTGAGTTGACCCTCCTCTTGTAGACTGGACACTGGTTCAAGTCCATCTCCTGTGGTCTTCATAGCCTTTCTGAACAAGAGGAAAAGTGACTCAGCACAGTTACAGGACATTTTGAGAGATGTTCCATAGTCCCCTGGAACTTAGTTGACCTTGGAGAGCAAAGGGCAAAAACTGTCCTTTAAGTCCCTCTGACCACATTAGTATATGCCTCAAAGTATGGCTGTTAAGCATCCAATAGGGTTAGTTCCACCAGTCTGGTACTTTTAATTATCATGTGCTTTGTAAATAAAGCTTGGGTAAAAAATCAAATATTCTCAGATAAACCTTGACTAGATATATATTTTGTTCCTTAAACTAGTTGACTAAACTATGACCTTAGAAATTTTAAGATTATGCGTATATTATTTTTATTTCATCCTTTATATAGCATAATAAACCTATACAAACCTTCATCACTTGCTTAGGCATTCTTATTTTTTCTGTATATTTTGGAAAATATTTCCATTTCCATAGCCTTTTAACATCTTTTACATTTTCATTTTCTTTTTTAAAATAATGAGACATAATAACATTAAAAAATAAAATTTCAACCTGTTGTGAGAATTCTTTTCCTGGGGATACTAAGCAATGCTTATTCCCTTTTAAGGTGCTAGTGTCAAACCAATGTTTGATTAAAATTTTACTGGGGAACCAATAAATTTTCTGAGCTTACTTACCAAGATAACTGAGGGATTCCTGAAGTGTATGAATGACCTGAGGGTATGCACACTGGAAAGCCTTTACCCAGCATGGGTCAAGCCTTCTCCTCCTAGCATTCTTCAGATTGTATACTTTAGCTCTCCCCAAATCCAGGAGACCATGTGTGATTAGGTCCAAATTACATACAGTTGTCTATGAAGAGTGGCTGGATATTCTGGTGACAGTCCAATGACCCTGCTTGACCCTCCTTTAATGACGGAGCACAACTGACAAGAAGCCCAATCAGGCACTGCTGAAGTCGTGATGGTAGTTATTTCATGCAGAAGAAACTGTTGTACAGTATCCTCTTACTAAAAGGACCTGGAATTTAAAAGGATTTGGTGCTAGGATCCACAAATGAGGGAGAACAAACTTTCTGAGTCTGTGTTACTTCATTTAGTATAACAGTTTCTAGATCCATACATTTACCTGCATATTTCATTATTTCACCTTTCTTTACTGCTGAGTAGAACTCCATTGTGTAAATATACCACATTTGGTGCTGGCAAAACTGGATCTCCACTTGTGGAAAAATGAAACTAGATCATATCTTTCAGCATGCACAAAAGTCAACTCCAAATGGATGAAAGACCTCAATGTGAAACAGGAAACCCTAAAACTATTAGAAGAAAATATTGGCAGTAACTTACAATATATAGGTATATTTTCTAAATCGGACAGAAGTTGCTCAGGAATTAAGGTCAGCAATCAACAGGTGGGACCTCATTAAACCAACTCGAAGTGATTGAGGTGCACTTAGGTTGCTTCTATCTCTTAGCTATCATGAAAAGAGCAGCAGCAAATGTGGTTGTATAAGTGTCTCTACAATAGGATGAGTCTTTTTGATATATGCCAAGAAGTGGTATAACTGGGTCAACTGGTAGTTTCATTTTTAGTTTTTTAAGAGTTCTCTACACTGCTTTACTTAGGAGTTGCATGAATTTTCAATCCCACCAGCAGTGAGTGAGCATTCCCCTTTCTCCACATCCTCACCAGCATTTGGTATCATTTGTTCTCTTGATCCTAACCAGTCTGGTTGGGGTAAGGTGATACTTTAGGGTGATTTTAATTTGCATTTCCCTAATTAATAATGATGTTGAACACTTTTTGAGATGTTTCTTAGCCATCTTTATTTCTTCCTTTGAGAACTCTCTGTTTAGATCTTTGGCACATCTTTTAACTGGACCATTTGTTTTCTTGCTTCTTTGTTTGTTGAATCTTTGTATATTCTGGATGTTAAACCTCTGTCAGATGTGTCACCAGTGAAGATTTTTTCCCATTCTGTGGGTTTAATCTTCACTTATTTGATTGTTTATTTTGCTGTACAGAAACCTTTTGGTTTAATGAGGTCCCACTTGTTGAACCATCCCTGCCCTCTGGAATAAAGCCTACTTGATCATGGTGAATGATGTTTTTGAGGTGTGTCTATATACAGTTTGCAAGTATTTCATTGAGAATTTTTGCATCTATGTTCATTAAGGATACGGGCCTACAGTTTCCTTTTTTGGTTGTGTCTTTACCTGGTTTGGGTATTAGAGTGATGCTGGTTTCATAGAAGGAATTTGGGAGTTCTCCTTCTGTTTCTATCATTTTGAATAATTTAAGTAGTATTGGTTGGAGGTCTTTAAATGTCTCGTAGAATTTTTCTGTAAATCCATCTGGGTCTGGGCTTTTTTTAGTTGGGAGGCTTTGTAGTACTGTTTCAATTTCCTTATATGTTATGGGTCTTTTTAAACTGTTAATCTTTTCTTGGTTTAACTTTGGTAGTTCCCATGTTTTCAGATATCCATCCATTTCTTTTAGATTTTCAAATTTAGTAGAGTATAGGTTTTAAAAATATTCCCTTATAATGGTTTGGATCTTTCAGATGTCTGTTGTGATGTTTCCCCTTTCATGTCTGATTTTGTTGAATATGATTTGCTCGTTCTTTCTTTTGGTTAACTGGGTGTGATGGCTAATCCTGGATGTCAACTTGACTGGATCTGGGATTAACTGAAATGAGAGAGATCTTCTTAATTGGATCACCTGAAGCTGGAAGACGCACCCTAAATGTGAGTGTTACCTTCTGATGGCAGCCCATATAAAAGGCCATGGCAGAGGAGAACTTTTTTTTGCTTTTTGCTACTTGCCTTCTCTCTCGCTGGTGAGTTCATCTTGCTGCTGTAGACTGAAGACTAGCTGATCTTTTGTAATTAATCAGACCTTAAGAGCCAGATTGGGACTACTGAGACAACCAGCCTCATGGACTGAGCGACTATGGATTTTCAGCCTCTCCAGGGTGGTGCTGCTATTGTTGGACTCTTCGAACTCTTATCTTGGGAGCTAAGCTGATAAATCCTTATACATACATATTCATTTTACCAGTTCTGTTTCTTTGGAGAACCCTGACTAATACACTGGGCTAGGGGTCTGTCTATCTTATTTAGCTTTTCAGTGAACCAGCTCTTACATTCATTGATTCTTTGTATTGTTTTCTTTGTTTCAATTTCATTAATTTCTGCTCTGGTTTTTGTTATTTCTTCTCTTCTGCTGGGTTTGGGTTTCATTTGTTCTTGCCTTTCCAGGGTCTTGAGTTGCAGGGTTAGGTCACTTATTTGGGCTCGTTCTAATTTTTTAATGTAGGCACTTAAAGGTATAAACTTCCATTTTAGGACTGCTTTTAATGTGTCCCAGAAGTTATGTTGTGTTGTATTGTCCTTTTTATTAAATTCCAGGAATTATTTTATTTCTTTCTTAATTTCTCCTTTGACCCATTCGTTGTTTAGGAGTGTGTTGTTTAATCACCATGAGTTCATGTAGTGACTAGTGCTTCGTCCAGTGTTGATTTTGAACTTTATTGCATTGTGGTCTGATAGAATGCATGAAGTTATTTCAAATTTTTCGTATTTGTTGAGGTTTGTTTTGTGGCCCAGTATATGGTCAATTTTTGAAAAAGTTCCATGGGGTGCTAAGTAGAAAGTGTATTCTTCGGTGCTTGGGTGGAATATTTGAAAAATGCCTATTAGATCCATTTGATGTTTGGTATCCTTTAATTCAGATATCTCTCTGTTTATTCTTCATCCAGGTGACCTGTCTAATGGACAGTGGGGTATTGAAGTCCCTTACTATTACTGAGTTGAGGTTAATCTGTGTCTTAAAGCCTTGCAGTCTTGTTTTTTTGAATTTGGGTGTACCAGAGTTTGGTGCACGTATGTTAAGGATTGCAATATCCTTGGTTAATTGTTCCTTTGATCATAATGAAGTGACCCTCCTTATCTCTTCTGATTAGTTTTACTTTGAAGTCTGTTTTGTCAGATACTAGAATTGCAACCCTTGCTTGTTTGTTAGTGAATTTTCTTGAAATATTCTTTTCCATCCTTTTACCTTAAGGTAGTGCCTATCCTTGAGGTTGAGATGGGTTTCTTGCAGACATCAAAAAGATGGATTTTGTTTCTTAATCCATTCAGTTAGCCTGTGTCTTTTGACTGGAGAATTCAGTCCATCGATTTTTAAGGTTACTTTTGAAAGATGTGTATTGGTTGCCCTCAGTTTGATTGCTTTTTGTGTTCTTTGCCTAATTTTGTGTTTCCTCAATTTTACCTTTATTTATTTTCTTTCGTTGCCCCTGGGGTATAGTTGTTCCTGTCTCCTCTCTTTGTATTGCTTCAAGTATTCTTTGAAGGGCTGTTTTCACGGACATGTATTCTTTTAGGCTTTTCATGTCATGGAAAAATTTTTTTTTCTTCCTCAACTATAATAGACATTTTTGCTGGGTAAAGTATTCTGGGTTGGTACCTATTGTCATTTAGAACTGGAAATACCTTGGCCCAGGCTCTTCTGGCTTTCATAGTTTGCACTGATTGGTCAGATGTAATGGGCTTTCCTTTATACGTGACTTGTTTTTCTTTTGCTGCTTTCAGTATTCTTTGTTCTGTACATTTAGTGTTTTTACTATGATATGTCGTGGGGAGTTTCTCTTCTGATCCTGTCTATTTGGTGTTCTTTGTGCTTCCTGTATTTGTGTGGAGATGTCTTTCCTCAATTTCGGGAAATTCTCTTCTACAATCCTGTTTAAGATCTGGTCAATACCATTAACCTGAGATGCTTCTCCTTCCTCTATGCCTATGACAGGTAGGTTTGGTCTTTTCATGGTGTCCCACATCTCTTGCATACTCCATTTATGTTTTTTTTTAATTTTTCATAATCTTTGCTTGAGTGGTCCAATTCTTCAACTTTATCCTTCAGCGTTGATATTCTGTTTTTCATTTCATTCATTCTAGCAGTGAGGCTTTTCCCTGTTGTTTCAAGTTGGCTTATTGAGTTTTGCCCTTCCTTCTTCATTTCTGCTTGAGTTTTCTTCAATGTTTTTATCTCTTTTGTGAATTCATTCACACATTTATCCCTGTCTTCTTTCAGTTCTTTGATTTGTTTGTTCATGTGTTCTTTAAATTCATTGAATTCATTGATCATGTTTTTTACTGTTCTTTTAAATTCAGTGTTTTGGGTTATCTCTAGGGGCTTCTCCTTATAGAACTCTTCTACAGGATTTGTGGAGTTTGGTGAGGACATAGAGTTTTAGTTTTCCACTTTATTATTCTTTCATTGTGATTTTGGCACGTGAATTTCTTTTGTTGTTTGTGATTCTGACATGAGAATTAAGTTGAAGTATGCTTCTGTTTGTATTATTGGTGTTCCTTGGTCCTTTTCTGATTGTTTATGTAAAGCTGGTTGGTTCATGTTTCATGTTCTCTCAGGTTTGATTTTGGAGGGAGCTGATGGCTTCAGATCAGCTACTCAGGAGCATGCCCAGAAGTCCAAGTCAGGTTCCAGTCAGGTACACTCAGGCTTCCTTCTAAGGTTTGAACCCCTACTAGCTGAAACTGAGAGCAAAATTTGGGAAGTTCCCTAAGGCGGGGGGGGGGGGATTTTGGAACTCTCAGTTGGTCTGTTGAGTTCTCAGCCCCTATGCCAGAGGGAGGCCAGAAACAGGCACTCTGGCAGTCTGCTGAGACCACAGCACACAGATGGAGGTCGGAACCTACCCTCTCCGGTTTCAGCATTTTTAAATGTAGGCATCAATAAAAGAAAATGAGCAACACTCCCTAAACATTTATTTGTTTATAATTTGTACACAGACACACACATTCCATATGTGGAATTTCTAATGAGTATTTTAAGGAACAATATACAATTATGAAGAAGTCAATTCACTTGAAAAAGTAGAGGGAAACCTTTTGACAACTTGAAGGACTTTGAAGCACTGATGTAGGGCCATATCTCATGCTATCATTTTTGGTTATAGCATGGCAAAGAACTGATAATGTAAGTATTTACTTTCTCACTTTTTTCTCCTTGAACTTGCCTCATTAATTTCATGTTCAGTCTGTATTTTTTTACAGAGATTTCTGTATAGTCCTTCGACAGTCTTAAGAAGCTTTAGTTTAATATAAAAAGAAAATGTTTAGAGATGCCCTGGCTCAATCCCTAGTTCTGGAAAATAGTAATTTGTAAATCTATTTAATTAGGCATATAGAATCTAGAATTAACTGTAATATACTGAAACATAAGGAGCTAGAGATAGGGCAAGTTGGGAATAGCTACCTGTTCTGGCCCCCTGTTGGCTCATGAGTCCTTGTGATTTCCCTGGGAAGAATTCAGAGAAAATACACCATCTATAGTGTACAAATACCTTATTAACACAAGGTAAATTTGGGAACTTTCAAAGGTAAGTGTGGACAATGGCAGAGAGACTGTTGTCCCAACATATTTTTGTTTTTGTTGTTTGTCTTTTTGAGACAGGATCTCCTTGTAGCCCCAGCTGTCCTGGAACTCACTATGTAGACCAGGCTGGCCTCGAACTCACAAAGATCCACCTGCCTCTGCCTCCCAAGTGCTGGGATTAAAGACACCATCATGCCCACAACCAACATCTATTCTTAGGTAGCCTTTGTGCTATTTCTAAAGTCTCTAGAACAGACAGCTTTCCTAAGGGGCATTTTACTGCCCAGGTGATAGGCAAGACCATTTGGATGAACTCTTACAGGAGGGGCAGTGGTATGTCTCTGCTCTTCACTAGAAAGACTGGAGCTAGATTGTGATCTTAAGCTCGTTTACATAGTTCAGAATGTCCTGTTTCCACTCAGGGCCAGAGATACAAGTCAGATCTCGTTCTTTTGACCAGTAATCCTGCAGGTTCAGTTCCCGGTTTCACAAGCTGCTGATTGTGAGGGGCAGGGCAGAGGTCAGTTCTCAAGGACTTTCAAGCCTGCTGTTAACTAACTATACCTAATACCATCCTTTCCTTAATATCTTGTGCATAGCACCTGTGACATGTGACTCTGACGTAGAGTGTGGGAACCAAGAGTCTTTCAACAGATATTGATAAATTTTAATTTCCCTTTTAATTTCTGAAATAAAATAGGTGGAAGTTCAATATTTTCTTTCCAAGCTCTCTTCCAAGATTATTGTACTTGCAACATATCAGGGAAAACCTGCCCATAGCAAACAAATGGTCAACTTTTATAGTTATAATTAGGAGCAACCACAAAACAATTATAAAACAGGTATGTTTTCCATCCTTCCCCTGATCTTCCAATAATTAAATATGTTTCTGCTTAGTAATAATTAAATTGTCATGAATTCAGGTAGCAAAAGAAGAAAGGAGATCTTCCTGTCATTACTGTTTCCTTCTAAACATAAGCTGAACGCCGAGTTTGCATGTATGCCTTTTCCATCCTGTATGGTCTGTGGCCTACTTAACCAGTAATTTTACCACTGAGATAGTAATACTGAAATCTGTCTTTGCTAAGGGCTTCAACACACAAAATTAGTTCAAGTGCAAATGATCTGTTTCCTTACAGGAACCATACTCTTTCTCACAGGGGAGGAAATGGAAAAAAAAAAGCCAAAAAACATTGAAATAGAATATGCTACAAGGTTTTTAAGTCACGATTAATATAGTTGCCCAAATGCTTGTGTTGACAGTTGGGAGCCATGAACATTTTCCTTCTGTCTTTTTTGAATCTCAGCTATTCTCTAGGGCATGTTATGAGATATATAAAGCTAAGCTCTGCTCACTGATGGTGGTTTTGCCCTGAATAAACATGTGCAGTCTGCCCAAATTTTGTGTGTGTGTGTGTGTGTGTGTGTGTGATTGTCTTGGTAATCTTATGGCTGCTTTTTAGTGCTTTATTTGACTTTCTCTAGTGTGAAACATTCTGTCTTCAAATGTATTTGGCACTTGCTGATAGCAAAGCTAACTGATAATGGTGCATTTTTTTTCTAGGTAGTGATTTGCTTTGATCATGAAAGACCATTTCCTGGGATTGCTCTAAGATAGCATGGTAAGAAAAATGGTTATCACAAACACAGTTTTGATGTCCACTTTTAGATAGATACCTCTCGACTGACTGCTATACATTTAAACCATGTCAAAAGTTCATAAACTCAGGAGAGAAGTTTATCTTATTTTTGGAGCCTGTAAATCTTTGGAGCTAAGTAATATAAGGGAAAAGTGAAAGGGTTTGACATTTTATAACCATTCCATGGTGAAAATGAATGCTTACAACCGCTTCCCGGTACTGTCATTTTCAGAAAGGGAACAGAAGAAAGCTTGCCAGGACAAAACACTGGCATGATATCTGCTACAAAGCCAAGAAGGGAAGTTATAAACCCCATGCTTCTGCTTGGACTCATCTATTGAAAATTGATTTTAAAATCTAAATTATATAAGTGACATATTCTTCCTGCAAAAAATTTAAGAAGTAAAGTTCCCCACTCTACCCACAGACCATCTGCTTCCCAAATTCTGTTCCTCAGCTTCTTAGAAGGAGCCTTTATTAGCTCTTATTAAGAACTTCACACACAGGCTTCCAGACATTTTTAATGGACATAGGAGTGCATGTGAGCACACACACACACACACACACACACACACACACACACACACACTGTTCAGGTGTAGGTTAGCATTCCTGGAAGGAGGAGTTCTGTGTGAATCTACACAAGCACAACATGGAGCATTGTCCACATGGATATGTTTTTTTTTAATATTTATTATTTTTTATTTTATGTGTATGAGTGCTTTGCCTCCATCTAAATAAATGCACCATGTGCATGCAATTCCCACATAGGCCAGAAGAGGGTGTCCAATCCCCTGAAGCTGGAGTTACAAACAGTTATTAGCCACCATGTAGGTGCTGGGAATCTAACTTGGGACCTCTGGAAGAATGGCAAATGTTCTTAACCTTGAAGTCATCTCTTCAGGCCCATGGATATAGTTCTTAAACCACATGTAAGCAATTATTTATCCATGTTCACTTAATTCCCCAAGATGGTATAATGCTTCTGGACAAAATTTCTTCCATTTTTCAATGAGTTGTGCAACTATTGCCCAATTTTTCCAGAGTGCTGTGAAAGTGCTCCATTAGTTCTCAATTGCTGGCTGAGGCCTTACTTGATTGCTTTCTTGGTTCTCCCAAAAACCCTTTGGGCAACTTTAAACTTTTATCTTAAGCAACAAGGGTGTCTTTTTCCTCTGTAGCAGGTTACTAATAAACTACTGTAATTTGAATGAGAATTGTCCCCTCTTAGGCTCATGTGTTTGGAAACAATCTCAAGCTGATGACACTGGGAACCTTGTTGAACCTTTAGGAGGAGAAGCCTCTCTGGAGGAAGTAGGTCACTGGGGGTAGGGGGTAGGGGTAGGGGTGGGAGTGGCTGTGGAGGGGGGGGCTTTGAAATTTTATAATTAGATTCTACTTCCTTTCTGCCTTATTTTTCCTGACTGTGGATGCAAAGTGAGAGACGTTTCTGACTCTTGCCACCATAATATATTTCTCTGCCATAATAGACTATATTTCTTCTTTCTAAGCCAACAAAAGTACTTCCTCCCTGAAGCAGCCTGTTGCCAGGTATTTGGTCACAGTAAGAAGGAAAGTAATTAATATACAAACCTTCATTAATCCTGATGGGTCTTAATTTGTTTGCCTATAAATGAATAAATGGGAAGAGAGGTTATCATAAATAACGAAATATCCAGAACTTACTTGACTTGTAACCTTAGTCTTTATTAACTGAGCTTATATTAACTGGTTGGAAGTATATAGTATTGTGTAGTTTTCTTTAAAACACATTGCCATTGGTTTGGAGCATAAAAAATCCTCAGATCCTGGGAAAAGGACCTGCATATTACTGCAGTTATCTATTTGTTGCTATTTATCTATTATATAGCATCTAGCACAAATTATAACTACACTGAACAACTATTCTTTTTTTCCAGTTAATTATTTATTTAATAACCACATACTTAGAAGAAGCATTTCATTACAACAGCATTAACATATGCAATGACAATTTTCTGAGCCAAGATGCTTTGTTTTCAAAATTGGCTGTAAATTTTTAGGTTTTCAGTTGAATTGTTACAGTTATACAATACTGTACTCAGTATAAACCCTATAAGACATAACATTAAATGAGGTTTTAACCTTTAAAAAAGATCTCCATTTCATTATTAAAATGCACAGTTTCATACAGAAAAATTCATTTTCAATGCAACTGACATTAAGATGTTTGCACATGTGTTTCTAATCTCTATATATCTGATTTTACTAGTGACAGTTGGTTGCTTTCTGAGATCCTCGGCATTTGAGCATGGATATAAAGTCATCAGGTAGATTTCAATGGTAATGCTTTTCACATATACTAATTATTATTATTATTTTTTAATCATTATTTTTTAAATTTTTAATAACTACATGATTAGAGGAAGCATTTCACTACAGATTTAACATATTCAGTAATATAATCCAGAGCAAGAGTATATCTCTTTCACAGGTGGGTGCAAGTTTCTAGATTCAGAGTTGAGTTAATACAGTTATACAATATTGAACTCAGTATAAGCCCTGTAAGTCGTAAAACTGAAGAAGGTTTTTAACGTTTAACAAAGATCTCCATTTCATTTTAGAATATATTGTTCCTTGCAGAAAGAATCATTGTTTTTGCTACTAACACTGAGATGTTGGCACATACATCTTTAACCTGTATACATCTGATTATTACTGGTCATAATCGGTTGCACTTGGACCCTTGGCACCTGTGTATGTCTATGAAGTCATTGGGTGAATTTCAATGGTAATGTTTATCACCTCTACTAATTAGAATGACATAAATTTCCTCAAATATAATACATTTTACAAAAATTTGTTGATTTTTTTTTTGTGTGTATGTCATACAGAACATCCCAAACCATCTTATTTGACTACACACCCGCTTCCAAGTTGGCACCCTCCCATAGCCTCCCTTCCCCCACTAGAGCCCTTATATTCTGATATCCCTGCTACTGTCTGCTGTGCTGTTGGCACCCCAGCCAATCCCCACTACTTGCCCGTCTGTTGCCTCTAGTCAGCCTATCTAGAGGTCTTAGTTTTAGCAGGGTCAGCTGTTCCTCTTCTAGCAGCAATCAGTTGTCAATACTCCTTTAGATAAGATTAGGGTCTGCTGTTCATTTTCCCAGTTCTATGCTGGGTTACTCTTTGGGAGTCCCTTTGTTCACCATGGACAACAACTCAAAACAAGGTATCTCCTATCTGGCATTGTTGCGTGTTATGTAGCTTTAGCTATACATATGGACTCTTAAGAAATTATATTGACCCCTTTAATCTTTGGTTATACTTTCTTTTTGGGTGTTTAAGGCCATACAGTTGGCCCTGATAAACCAATTTATTTTTACTCTTAAGGTCATTTGAGTACCTGTTCCTCAGGGGTCCATGGGCTTGGGAGGAGCCCCTGGCTCCTTTCCTTTATCAGTTCCTCCTATGGGAAGATAAGTCAAAGGTCCTGCTCGACCATAGTTGGCTTCACTTGGAAGCATGGAGGAAATGATTCCTCTGTGTTGACCCTCCTCATTGTAGACTGGACACTGGTTCAAATCCATCTGGTGGGATCTCTTCGGCCTCCTTGATCAAGAGGACAGGCGACCCACCACCATTATAGGACATTTTGAAAGATGTTCATAGTCACCTGGAATTAGTCAACCTAGGAGGGCAAAGAGCAAAAAGTGTCCTTTATGTCCCTCTTACCAAATCAGTATAGGCCTCAAAGTATGTCTGTTAAACATCCAAGAAGGTTAGTTCCACCAGTCTGGTACTTTTAATTACTGTGTGTCATGTAGATAAATCCTGGGCAAAGATCAATTGTTCTCAGATAAACCTTACCTAGACATATATTTCTTGATCTGCTGTGTATAACTTGTCAGTAGGTTGTAGGAGTAATATCGTTCTCTTTGGTTTTCAAAACTAGCTAGGCATTGTTTATCTCTCGCATTGTCTCACCCCTCCATCATATTTGTCTCACTTAAGGTGCTGCCATTTCCCCCCTTTCTCCCTTACTAATACCCTTCTCCTACAGTCTAACCTCTTGAGCTCCTTCTTTCCACTTATCCCCTAGGTTCCTTGTGTACCCTTCCCTCCCCCCTCCCTTAAACTAACTCAATTTTTGTCTCTATCTCCCTTATTAAGGCCTGTTTCCTACTGTTCTTCTCTTTCAGGTTCTTTATCTTCCTTTACCTCCCTGTTT
>NW_008335967.1:613020-616836 GCF_000622305.1 Nannospalax galili | reverse complement strand
TAGCTAAGAACCTGGAATTTAAAAGGATTTGGTGCTAGGAGCCACATATGAGGGAGGACATATGTCGTTTATTTTTCTGAGGCTGTTACTTCACTTAGTATAACAGTTTCTAGTTCCATCCATTTACCTGCAAATTTCATGATTTCACTTTTCTTTACTGCTGAGTAAAATTCCATCATATAAATGAACCACATTTTCATTATCCACTCGTCAACTGAGGGACACTTAGGTTATACCCATCTCTTAGCCATTGTGAAAAGGGCAGCAACAAACATGGATGGACATGTGTCTTGGCAACAGGATGAGTTCTTTGGGTATATGCCAAGGAGTGGTATAACTGGGTCAAATGATAGGTTCATTTGTAGATTTTTAAGAGTTCTCCACACTGCTTTCCATAGGGGTTGAACCAGTTTGCAGCCCCACCAGCAGTGGATGAGTGTTCCCCTTTCCCCACATCCTCTCCAACATTGGGTATCATTTGGTCTCTTGATCTTAGCCAGCCTGACTGGGGTAGAGATGAAATCTTAAAGTGGTTTTAATTTGTATTTCCCTAATTATTAGTGATGCTGAACATCTTTTAAGATGTTTCATAACCATATTTACTTCTTCTTTTGAGAACTCTCTGTTCAATTCCTTTGCCCATCTTTTAAATGGGTTGCTTCTTGTCTTGATTCTCTGTTTTTTGAGTTCATTAGATATTATGGATATTAAACCTCTGATGGATGTGTCGCTGGTAAAAATTTTCTCCCATTCTGTGGGTTTTCTGATGCTTCCCTGGTTGTCTCCTTTGATGTACAATAGCTTTTTAGTTTAATGAGGTCCCATTTGTTAATTCTTGCCCTTGTTTACTGAGCAATTGATGTCTGGTTTAGAAAATCCATTCCTTACACCTATATCTTGTAGGCTTTTTCCAATGCTTTCTTCTAACAGTTTTATATTTTCAGGCTTTACATTGAGGTCTTTGATCCATTTAGAATTGACTTTTGTGCAAGGTGAAAGATAGGGGTTTAGTTTCATTCTTCTATAGGTGCAGATCCAGTTTTGCCAGCACCATTTGCTGAACATGCTGTCTTTCCTCCAGTGAATATTCTTGGCTCCTTTGTCAAATATTAGGTGGCTGAAATCGTGTTTACTCATATTTGGGTCTTCAATTTTGCTCTGTTGATCGATGGGTCTATTTTTGTGCCAGTACCATGTTGTTTTTATGACTATAGCTCTATAATACAGCTTGAAATCTGGTATAGTAATCCCCCTGGCATTGCTCTTAGTGCTCAGGGTTGTTTTGGCTATCTGAGGGCTTTTGTACTTCCATATGAATCTTAGGATGGTTTTTTTCCAATTCTGTGAAAAATGTCGGGGAGATTTTGATTGGCATTGCACTGAATCTATAAATGACTTTTGACAGGATGGTCATTTTCACAATATTAATTCTTCTAATCAATGAGCATGGGAGGTCCTTCCATCTTCTGATGTCTTCCTCAATTTCTTTCTTTAGTGATTTAAAATTTTCATTGTGGAGATCTTTAATGTCTTTGGTCACATTTATTCCAAGATATTTTATTTATTTTTTTGCAGCTATTGTGAAGGGGAGTGTTTCCATGTGCTCTTTCTCTGATTGCTTGTTATTGGTATATAGAAAGGCTATAGACTTTCGTAGGTTAATTTTGTAACCTGCCACTTTACTGAACTTGTTAATAATTTCTAGGAGTTTTTGGGTGAAATTTTTTGCATCTCTTAGATATAAAATCATATCATCTGAAAAGGGATAATTTGATCTCTTCTTTTCCAATTATTACTCCTTTACGTTCCTGCACTTTTCCTATTGCTCTTGCAAGAGTTTCAGGCACATGTTAAAGAGAAGTGCAGATAGGGGACAGCCTTGCCTGGTTCCTGATTTCAGTGGGAATGCTTCCAGTTTTTCTCCATTTAGAATGATGTTGGCTGTGGGTTTGTTATATATGGCTTTAATTATGTTGAGGTATGTTCCCTCCAGTCCAATTCCCTCTAGGACTTTAAACATAAATACATGTTGAATTTTGTCAAAGGCTTTTTCTGCATCTATTGAGATGACCATGCGGTTCTTATCTTTGAGCCTATTTATATGGTTTATAATGTTTATTGACTTACATATATTGAACCATCCATGCGTCTCTGGGATAAAGCCGACTTGATCATGGTGGATGATCTTTTTGATGTGTGTCTGTATGCATTTTGCAAGTATCTTGTTGACAGTTTTTACATCTATGTTCATTAAGGATATGGGTCTTTCATTTTCTTTTTTGGTTGTATCTTTACCTGGCTTTGGAATGAGAGTGATGCTGGCTTCATAGAAGGGATTTGGAAGTTCTCCCTCCATTTCTATCTTTTTGATTTTGTTGATTTGGAGGTGCTCTTTTTTTTTCTTTTGGTTAACTGGGCTAGCGGTCTTCAATCTTGTTTATCTTTTCAAAGAACCAGCTCTTGTAATTGTTGGTTCTTTGTATTGTTTTCTTTGTTTCAATTTCATTTATTTCTTCCCTGATTTTTGTTATTTCTTCTTGTCTGCTGGGTTTGGGTTTCTTTTGCTGTTGCTTCTCAAATGTGTTGAGTTGCAATGTTACATCATTTATTTGTGTTCTTTCCGATTTTTGATGTAGGCACTTAGAGCTATAAGCTTCCCTCTAAAGACTGCTTTAAGCATGTCCCAGAGGTTTTGCTGTGTTGTATTGTCCTTTTCATTTAGTTCCAGGAATATTTCTATTTCTTTCTTAATTTCTCTTTTGACCTATTCATCATTCAGGAGTGTGTTGTTTAATCTCCATGTGTTCATGTGGTGATTAGGGCTTCTTCGGGTGTTGATTGTAAGCTTTATTGCACTGTGGTCTGATAGAATGCATGGAATTATTTCAATCTTTTCGTATTTGTTGAGGTTTGTTTTGTGCCCCAGTATATGGTCGATTTTGGAGAAGGTTCCATGGGGTGCTGAGTAGAAAGTATGTCCTTTGGTGCTTGGGTGGAATAGTTGGTAGATGTCTCTTAAGTCCATTTGATATATGGTATTGTTTAATTCAGCTGTCTCTCTGTTAACTATCTGCCCTATTGACCTATCTAATGGAGACTGTGTGGTATTGAAGTCGCCTACTGTTAATGAGTTGGGGTTAATTTGGGTCTTAAAGTCCTGTAGTATTGTTTTTATGAAGTTGGTTGCACCAGAGTTTGGTGAATATATGTTCATGATTGTAATATCTTCTTGATTTATTGTCCCTTTGATCAGAATGAAGTAGCCTTCTTTATCTCTTCTGATTAGTTTTAGTTTAAAGTCTATTTTTTCAGATATTAGAATTGATACACCTGATTTTTTCTTAGTGCCATTTGCTTGGTATATTTTTTTACATCCTTTCAGTTTAAGATAGTGTCTATCCTTGAAAGTGAGATGGGTTTCTTGCAGACAACAAAAGGATGGGCTTTGTTTCTTAACCCATTCACCTAGTCTGTGTCTTTTGACTGGGGAGTTCAGTCCATTAATATTTAAAGTTATTAATGAAAGATGAGTATTGAATCCTGTCATTTTTTTTCTATTTACATTCGTGATGTAGCTGTACTTTTCCACCGGTGTACCTTCATTGAATTTCTTTCCCATCTCCTTGGGTATAGTCATTCCTTTCTTCAGCTCTTTGTATTGCTTCCAGAACTCTCTGAAGGGCTGGTTTTGTGGACATGAATTCCTTCAGCCTATTTATGTCATGGAAGATTTTTCTTTTCCCTTCAACTATAGTAGACATTTTGGCTGGGCATAGTAATCTGGGTTGGCATCTGTGGTCATTTAAAACTGGGAAT
>NW_008335967.1:608934-612971 GCF_000622305.1 Nannospalax galili | reverse complement strand
TCCTAATGGGTTTTCCTTTATATGTGACTTGTTGTTTCTCTTTTGCAGCTTTCAGTATTATCTCTTTGTTTTGTATGTTTAGTGTTTTTACTGTGATGTCCCGTGGAGTGTTTCTTTTCTGATCCTGCCTGTTTGGTGTTCTATGTGCTTCTTGTATTTGTATGCGCATTTGTTTCTTTAATTTTGGGAAATTTTCTTCCATGATTCTGTTTTAGATCTGGTCCATGCCAGATCTTGGGATTCTTCTCATTCCTGTATGCCTATGAGTTGTAAGTTTTGTCTTTTCATGGTGTCATACAATTTCTGCATATTCCATTATTGTGATTTCTTAAATTTTTCATAATCTTTGCTTGAGTGGCCTAGTTCATCCACTTTATCTTCTAGTCCTGATACTCTTTTCTATTTCATTCATCCTATTGGTGAGCTTTCTCCTGTCATTTCTAATTGGCTTACTGAGTGTTTCACTTCCTTCTTCATTTCAGCCTGAGTATCTTCGATATTTCTAACTCTTTTCTGAATTCATTAGGAAGTTTATCCTTATCTTCCTTCAGTTCTTTGATTTCTTTGTGTGTCCCTTAAATTCACTGAATTCTTTTATCATGTTTATAATTTTTCCTTTGAGTTCCATGTCCTGCATTATCTCTAGGGGGTTCTCATTGTACTCCTCTAGATAACTGTTGGTATTTGGTGGGAATCTGTTATTTTGGTTTTTCATGTTGTTTTTTTCTCTGTGGTTTTGACTTGTGAATTTCTTTTATAGATTCTGATTCTTCTGTGAGACCCAAGCCTTCAAGTTTAGGTCTGCTTCTTTTTGTTAACTTTATGTGTCTTTGTGGTTTAATTTTTGGGCATGAAAGGCTGGTTCCTCTAAGCTTCCAGTCTGTTCCTTGATTTTATATTGGAGTGGCCAGATTGCTTTTGTCTTCATGAGTTCTCACAGAGGCCCAAGTCAGATGAGGATCAGATGCTCTCAGGCTTTCTCCTAAGGTCTGGATCCCTCCAGGATAGACTTTGGCCTCAGGAATTTGGGGGTTGGACTGGCCTGGGAGCCCAGCCCAGGAAAGATGCTGGTCTATGGCAGCTGGTGGCTGTGCCACCCTGAGATGCAAAGGAGGCAGGAGGCAGCCCCAAGGGCCCCTGGGGACTGCACTTAGGAGCTGGGTTGGTCTGGATGCAAAGGACCAGGAAGAGGAAAGGTCAGCCCTGGCATCCAGGAAAGAGGCTGGTGGGTTGTGCAGACCAATGGAGGCAGAGGGAGGTGAGGGTGGGGCCTGGCCCAGAGTGCCCCTGGGAACCCGAGTAGGAACTGAGTTGATCTGGATGCACAGGACCTGGAAGAAGCAGTGGTTGTTCCCTGGTGTCTGGGGCACCAACACACGGAATGGGACAGGGACCAGGCTAGAGGAGAGACCAGCTGGGCAGATGGGAGGGTCTGAACAACTATTCTTGATTCCCCCACCCTTTGAGGCCAAGTTTGAACAAAGTACAGTGTCAGTAACTTGTCTCTGCTCCATGAGGAAAGGCTGTAAGCCAGAGGCCAATATCAACAAGAGGCATGTCACCTCACAGGTATGGGGATGATGTCCTTGTTGGATGGTCCTGAGCAGGCCATGAAGCATTTCATTAAAGGCATGCCACCACATGGCTTATATTTGCAAAATCAAGGTAAACTACTTGTATATACCATTAGGCAGGACATTATGATGCTTCAAAGAATAAGCTCTGAGGGCTCCACAATTTATTTCTCTTCTCAATTTCTAGGATAGATTTTTATAAGTGAAATTTCGAAGTCACTGTTCTGCCTATTTTAAATGCTGATAATAACAATGATAACAAGCACATAGAGCATTCACTGTGTTGGACACAATTCCAATTACTTTGAACATTTTTCCAATCACATAGCAACAATTGTCATTGTCTCCACTTTAAGTTGAATAAATTGAGGCACAGCACTGTCATAATTTATGAAGATAATTATTCACACATTGTCTTCTTTAGAAGTTTTAACAACTCTTCCAGCAAGTATAAATGAAAATGACTGCATACCATTGAATATCTTAATTTAGTTAATCTAATATTTTAATTTGCACATTTTATTGTGAGAGACATTGAACATCCTTTCCTACGTTTAGAGCTATAAACAGTAATTGATGTGATTTTTAACTACTTCTTTCAAAATTCTCAATTCTATGCCCAGAGTGGTGGAACAAGTAGCTTCAGGGGCATGTGTAAGCCCTAGGTATGAGCCAGCCTAGGTATCCAGGTCCAGGGTGTAGAGCTCAATGTTGCTAGTGGGCCTAAGAGGAGGCCTGGAGATTCAAGGGAAGACTAGAAGTGAGTGGGGCTGCACAAGCAGCAATGGACGTAGAAAAAGCTGGGAGAACTAGGCGCTGTCTAACAAGGACTCCTGCTGAATTGGTACTCTGAACTTCATTCTCAGGAACCTCAGAGCAAGTAACTAATGCTGAACACCAGAACTCTGCCACACAGACAGAATCCAGCATATCAACAAATAGGACTCTAGTATAGGATATTTGTCTATGGCCCACAAGGGCACAGTATCTTCTCCTTCACCTCATAATGAGACTTGTCAAACCATCATAGTAATTACTGCAGTCAACTTTGTTTTTGAACATACATCTGAGGAAAGACAACTGTGCTAGATAGCTTCAGTTGTCAACTTGTGTTGCTCGAGTTCCCTCTGGGTCTCTTGTGCTATCAAGCAAACCATGTAACATATCTTTATGTTCATTTATTAACTTACAAAAGAATGAGTACCCAGTGCCTAGCCCTGCAATGTGGCTCAGAGCCCACCATATCAGACTGCGCCACACCCATAGTCACCATTAGCATTTGCTCATGCCTCAGGGGCCAGTGATCTCACCCCAGGTCCATAAGTGTCAGGCCATTCTGTACTTGAGCTGTTCTGTGGCTGCACATTCCTCATGCCATGAGCTACGTGTGGCTCCCAGCTTCTGTCCCAAGATGGCTCCCAGCAGCACCTTGGTAGTCCACCCTCCACGCAGACCCTACCCCTTGGAGGAACTAGCCAATTGGGAGACACACCACCCTTTCCTCCATTCTTACAATTGACCTGTCCATCTTCTGCTAAGGTCCCTAAGCCTTGGGGGGGTGATAGATGTAAGGTGATCTCTCTTGTATTATGGTGAGATAGTGACTTCTTGGGCCTCCCCATCAGTTGTCTTTAGGCCGTGGCCACTGATCTATTTCAGTGATGTTTCTTCTACTATAAAGACAAATGGAAGGAAGTAGACACATTTAAACAAACATGAATATAAATACAAATGCTTTATTAGTCACTTTTCTGTTGCTGTGATAGAAACACAGCAGAAGAAACTTAAGAAAGGAAGAGTTTATTTGAGCTTACAGCTCCAGGGGACTTAAAGTCCATCATGGCAGGGAGGCAATGTGGCTGGAGGTGGCTGGAGCAGGAGCAGAAGCTATGCCCTACATCTTCAAGCAGCCACAGGAAGCAAGAGTGTGACTGGAGATCCACCAAAGCTTATAAACTCTCTAAGCCTGCCCCCAGTGAAATACTTCCTCCAACATAGCCACACTGACAAAGACCTGAAACAGCACTGCCACTACCTAAAAGCTTGCCTGAGGCTAAGTTGAAAAGCAATGGACTATTTTCTCTGGCAGAAGAAATTTCAAGACAGCCTAATGTAGAAGTGGTGGCGTGGATATTAATAGTGAATATTATGCAGATCTACAGTGAAAAAGAGCAAATGGGGCAGAAAGAAATACAGTTTGGATTGAAAAAGAGCACTAGGAAGATAAATGTTGGAGCCCTGGCATGTGATAGAGAGGATCCCATTGATAAGGAGATTAAAATGATTAAGGAGATTAAAGTGGTTAAGGAGGGGCCTAGAGATTCAAACTTAAACAATGGAGAGAGTGCCTCCAGGGCAAGACCACACCCAGTTAAGTCTCCAACTAGTGAAAGGAAAATGCTGCAGGGGCCACAGAAGAGAAAAGCTTCTAAAATGGATAAAGCAGGCTGGAGTCTGTTAGGA
>NW_008335967.1:606169-606990 GCF_000622305.1 Nannospalax galili | reverse complement strand
TCCCTCCTCCCTACCCCTCTGACTCTGCTTTTGATCCTTCCATAGCTGATAACCTGCCCCCTATCAGAACCCAGCCCCAAGAACCCCCTGCTCCTGAGCCCGAGGCACAACCAAGTCCTCTCCCTGCCCTCCCATCACTATACCCTCCCTTGCCTTCCAGTCCAGGGGCCAGGCCAACTCCCCTCCCTTCTCTGCCTCAAACTCCCTCTCCGCTATCTTCCCCCTCCCTTCCTCAGCATTCTGAGTCTGACACTCACTCTCTTAATTCCCCTTTATTCAAGGAAATCCAAAATCTTAAACACCTCATTCTGACTTTTACCTCAAATACCCCATTTACCTCTCCTGTACCTGCTTCTACTTCAATTCCAGACCCTGCCTCAGATACCCCTGCCCCTACATCCTCTCATGGACAGGACACCCCTCCCATCTCTCCCACTTCAGCTTCCTCCCAGGACTCCCCTTCTCCTTCTCTTCTGCCTCCGCCCAACCCCTCTCCCATGTCAACCCATACGCATTCCCACACCCAGTCTCAGCCCCCTTCCCATGGCATTTTTCCCCTCAGGGAGGTGGCAGGCGTGGAAGGGATTGTCAAAGTCCATGAGCCTTTCTCTCTTGGGGATCTTTCTCAACTAGAGCGTAAAATCGGTTCCTTTTCCACTAATCCTACTCACTTCATACAAGAGTTTAAATATATTACTCACAGCTATGATCTAACCTGCCATGATCTCTTTATGATTCTCCAGTCTACCCTCACCCCTGATGAGAGACATAGGGTCTGGACAGCAGCACAGGAATATGCTAATGAGCTTCATTCTACTAAC
>NW_008335967.1:604958-605893 GCF_000622305.1 Nannospalax galili | reverse complement strand
GGTTAGGGTTAGGGTTAGGGTTAGGGTTGGGTTAGAGTTAGGGTTAGGGTTCGGGTTCAGGTTAGGGGTTGGGGTTGTGGTTCGGGTTAGGGGTTAGGGGTTAAGGTTAGGGTTAGGGTTAGGGGGGTTAGGGTTAGGGTTAGGGTTACGGGTTAGGGGTTAGGGTTAGTGTTAGGGTTATACTGGACTCACTGATGTTCTGGTCCAGTATACCAAGTATGACCCAGCTTATGCTTCACCACCACTTTATCTTACAATAAGCTTTACATATTAGAAGGAAACTTAGGTGCTTAGAGAAGGGCCCTGAAACCCCCAAGAGAGATCTGTTGGACACGGCATTTAAAGTATTTTATAACCGAGAGGAACAGGAGAAGGCAGACAAGCTTACCCTGTCCAAGCAAAAGTACCAGCTTATGGCTGCAGTCCTAAGGGCTCCTCCCAAGAACACTTTGAACACCAATGGGGCCCAACGACATCCGCCAGGACTCTGCTTCAAGTGCGGAGTGACTGGACATTGGGTAAGAAAATGCCCTAACCCACGGCCACCACCCGGACCCTGTCTTTCCTGTGGGCAACAAGGTCACTGGAGAGTTGATTGTCCTTCTTTGCAATGCCACAGAAAGCTACTCACCTCCCAGACCCAGCCTCATTTACAGGGTTCAGTGAACGACCTTCTAGGCCTGGTGGCTGAAGACTGATGACGCCCTGGCTTCTCAGCCCCCACCGCTTCCATGATTATCATGATGGAGGAGCCCAGGGTTTCAGCCATGGTGGCAGTTAAGATTATTAATTTCATTATTGACACTGGCACGTCATGGTCAGTTCTCCCTTCCTACTCTGGTAAAGTTTTTCCCTCACAGATCTCTGTGGTGGGGGTTGATGGGAAGCCTCACAACCCCAAATCAACAGGACCCTTAGCCTGTGTATTCTGGAAG
>NW_008335967.1:604246-604897 GCF_000622305.1 Nannospalax galili | reverse complement strand
GCATTCTCTTGAAGGACCCCTCCCTATTTCCCAGCAGATCCCAATACCCAATTGCACTCAAACACCGCTATGGACTTAAACCCATAATTCAAAGGCTTATGAGTGCTAACCTCCTTAAACCCACTCACTCTCCATATAACACTCCCATTCTTCCGGTCCTCAAGCCTGATGGCTCCTACTGTCTGGTCCAGGATATCCGGCTTATTAATTCAGCAGTTATTCCCATTCACCCACTCGTTCCCAACCCTTGTACTCTTCTTTCTCACATCCCCTCTTCCACCACCCACTTTTCAGTATTAGACCTTAAAAGATGCTTTTTTCTCAATACCCTTACACCCCGACTCTCATAACCTCTTTAATCTCCTGAGAAACTTCTCTAATGCTAATGTCTCCACTTACTTTCTCTGTGCCCCCCTGCAGGGCTCACTTCTCCCTCTCTCAGTTACAATGTTACTCCACAGGCCACTACTCAGTGTTCCCCGGAACTTCTAGTACAGGGGCCCATGCCTGCCCCTCCCCTTTTTCTTAACAAAACAGAGTGTTGGACTCCACAAACCTCTAAATGCCCACACTCATCAAGCCAAGATGTCACAATTAAGGAAAATACTGCTCTAACCTCGGGACTGCTCTTTCTCTGTTCTTCCAAAATAT
>NW_008335967.1:602738-603731 GCF_000622305.1 Nannospalax galili | reverse complement strand
TCTTTCAAACCTCACCAGCACCGGGGGGCCCTCCCGGGAGTCGACTGGCAGATAGACTTCACTCACATGCCTACTCACAAGAAGCTTAAGTATCTCCTGGTTTGGGTAGATACATTTTCGGGATGGGTAGAAGCTTTTCCCACAACAGGTGAAACAGCAGATATCGTGGCTAACTGTTTAATTCAAAACATTCTTCCTCGTTTCGGTCTTCCCCTCACTCTCCAATCAGATAATGGCCCAGGTTTTATCTCCAAAGTAACTCAGGCAGTCTCTCAGTCCCTGGGAATAACCTGGAGGTTACACATCCCCTACCACCCTCAATCCTCAGGGAAGGTGGAATGAGCCAACTTCCTTCTTAAGGACCACCTTACTAAACTTTCCCTAGAATTACACTCCTAAATGTAACTCTTATGCCTCTTGCCGTTACTAAACTGAGAGCCATCCCAAGGGCTCCTTCCTTCCTCAGTCCTTTTGAACTTATGTATGGGAGACTGTTCCTTCTCAACAACCTCCTACTCCAGCATCCTTCCCCTCTACATGACTATTTACCTGCCTTCACCCTTCTAAGAAAACTTCTCAGGGAACATGCTGACCAGATTATTCCTCAGGCTTCTAAAGGTCATATTGACCACCCACTTCAACCTGGAGATCATGCCTATCTGCAAGTTCACAAGCAACAGAAAGGAGTGAAGGAAACCCTCCAGCCATGATGGACTGGTCCTCACCTGGTGATCTTGTCTACCCTGACTGGAGCCAAGCTCTCAGGACAACCTGGTTGGATTCATCTCTCCAAATTAAAACTGGCCAAGGAACACAGCAAGTACCAGGCCACCAGTATCGGGCCTCTTAAATTGAAAATCTCGAGGATCCTTCCCTTAACACCAATTCAGGAATGAATTTTCTACTGACCCTACTTCTATTCTTCCCTCTGAACCCTACCTCAGTCATTCTCCACTGCACCTATACACCATGTTCTTATAGATTTGAAATGTA
>NW_008335967.1:593793-600822 GCF_000622305.1 Nannospalax galili | reverse complement strand
AGTAAACACTTCCAGACCCTAATCGAACCTGCTTTTCCTGCTTTCCCCTTCCTGATTTCTCCCCCAAACATTCCTCCCTTCTACACCCTAAAGCCCCCATATATAAAGTCCCAGCTCACAGCCCATGGGCTGACATCTTTCCCTGACATCTTTCCCTTCCCTTCCCTTCCCTTCCCTTCCCTTCCCTGACATCTTTCCCTTCCCCAAGGGAAAGGTGCCCAATGCGAAATAAATCTGTATCCCGCTGAGAATTCTATCTGTGCCTCGGTGCCTCCTCCATCCGCTCGTGCTCTCCACTGCTCGCTCTCTTCCAACATTTTTACCTATCAGAGTCCACCCCAAACTTCTGGTCAAACTTGGCAGTGTCACTCACCTGGTGCTGGATTTAGAGGCATGACAGATACAAGAATGAAGGGGTCATCAATTCATCCTCCATGGTTGCAGAGACCCTTGGAGGCCAGGCAGTGTGTAGCAGGGATTCCCCTGCATAGAGAAGGCCCTGATAGGCCATTGTGTGAAACTGTGAAGGTGAAGCCTGGTTGGCAATGAAAACCCCAAGAAGTTCATGGTACCAAAGCTGTGAGGTATCTGCCAAGAAGACCTGCATACAGAAAGTGGTACCAGACCAAGAGAGAGATATGTGTTGCACGCAGCAAAGTTAGAGAGTTTGTAAGTCTTGCCAGATTTCCAGCTGTTCTCTTGCTTGCTTCCTGTGCTTCCGTGATGATGTGAGAGCTTCACTTCTGCTGCCCCTGCTCCAGCCACCTCCAGCCACCATGCCTCCCTGCCATGATGGACTGTAATTCCTCTGGAACCATAAGCTCAAATAAACTCTTCCTTCTATAAATTGCTTGGATCAGTGTTTCTATCACAGCAACAGAAAAGTGACTAATACAAATGCCTAGATGATATCCCAGTAGCTGTACTGTATTTATTAAACAGTATACTCATGATAGCTTCTCCACTAGGGCCTGTAGCTTTTCTCTACACAAGGTGTTGGCCTGGTCTACAGAAGCAGATGTATGTTCCACCCCTAGGAGCAGGCCTTATCCAATTAGAAATTTGTCAGTTGTACGTGTGTTGGTTGAGACATTATTGCACTTGCAGGTATTGCTTGGCATGTCCATAGTGTGCAACATGCAAGGTCCATCATTGAGTAGAATTATAGGGGATCTTTTCTTCCCCAACCATCTGCATAGCACCTTCTGGCAATATGAATGTCATGCATCCAGTGGAATGGAGTTTTTTGGCTTAGTCTCTGTTCTATGTCTTCTTCTTCTCTGATGCTCACAACATGCAGTGTCTTCAGCAACATGGCCTTACCGACCTTTCTAGTGCACAACCGACATTAATGGCAATAGCCTTGGTGAATTGGAGGACCTCTAGGATCTCTCTCCAACCAACAGCTCATGGGGGGCAACCCATCCCTGGTACTGTAGATTTTCTTAACAGTTGTATAGTTTGGGAGTCTCTGTCCTCATCTTATCCAACCTTCATAAAACTCCCAAGAATCTTATAGCTATAGCTGGCCTTTGCTTTTTCAGGTATCTTTCAAATGGGTTTCACATCTGTAAAACACTCAAAGGAAGACTAACATTGTACATTAAATCAATCATAGACAAGGTCTCACACAGCATGGAAAGGTTTTGTCCATTCGTATTAACTGTTTTCTCCATAGATCCTTGTTAGGTACCAAAGCATGGCTACGAGGCATTGGTTAGCTCTTTGCCATTTTTAGTCATCATTTGGATTCTTTTATTCTTGATACACTTACAGGTGTTGGCTCCAGTTGCCTGACCCTGCACTGGGCTAAGGAGGCAGGGGGCTTCTCCTGTCCCCACTGCACTTGTTGGCTCCCTGAGTCAGGAAGGCTCTGGGTCTCCCTCCTGACTGTAGCCATATCTGTCATCTTCCCATTGACCACACCAGGTTACCCGGGGAGAACTTGGTGGGAAAACCTGCTTCCACCCCTAGTATAGCCTTTATCAGAAGAGAAATACATCTTATTTAATCCTTGGGGATTCTTAACCACCCCTTGTATAGTTGCTATCCTTTGAATGTCCTTTGTAAACTTTTTTTTTTTTCTGGATTTAAAACCTTTCAGAAATGCCTTAGTACCGAATTTGGTTTCCTATCAATTTTTTTTCTCTTGGGATTTGTGCTTGACATAAGTCTTGCCACATTTATCTTCAAGTAAACCATGTGGACCATTTCTTCTGTCTGGTCTTTTTTATGCCTCTTATAGGGTGTTCTGTTATTTCACAGACATGTTTTACATTCTGGTCAGAATCATTTAGATTTGCCAAAACCATTCTCATGTTATACAGATTCTGTCCCATCAAAGGGCTTAGAAAAACCATTAAAGCCCCATACCATTCTCAAGGTCCCAGTTGAATTAAGCTTTCTTTAATATCTCTGGTGAATATAGTCTTATCTGGCCCAGTGAACTAGACATCATACATTGCTTTTCTCATACCTAGTTCTCTCAGGAATGCCTGCCCTCCTTTATAGTCCTCCAGACCCTGCTAATCATGTTAGTCTCCCTTGGTGACAACCATGTATCTTTAATGCCTTCAACCAGCCACCCCATTAAGGACTGCTCCCCCCCCCCCGCATAGGCCTAGGTTGAACAGCCTATATCTCAAGGACGGATGGGTGGTTATATAACTCAGCTGCGAAGCTTCTGAAGGACTGAGACTGACGTCATTTGCTCCCATGTCCTATACTCTCACAAGCCACATGGCCAGGGTCTCTCTGCTTGCTTGCTTGTAATGTTTTCTTAGTTTTAACAGTTCTAGCATGGAATATTTCCTATCTACAACACAGTTAGCTTTTTTTCCTTTTTACTATTATCTGTCTTTTCCTCTGAGTCCTTGGACCTTACACAAGTCAAAGTGTTCTGCCTTTTTTCTCTCTCCAGCTCTGCAACTGGGTCTGCCCGGTCAGCCTTTTCAGCTTTCCCTGACTGGGGCATATTTTTTTTTTTTTTTGATTATGCAGAGTGGCTGTGCTCTCTGGGTGCTCCATTTGGGTCCAGTGCAGGTAAAAGATTTTCTAGCCTTTGGGTAACCTTTAACAAATCTTCACATACCCACTACATATCCCCACATTTACAACATAGCTGTGGCCCATGCTTCTCCGTGGATGGCCTCTTTTTAGTAACCTATTGTAACAACCACTTTAGTGCTGCCATCAGTGCTCTTCTAAAGCTCATTCTCATTTTCATCATATCCTGCCAGGCTACACCAATTTTGTCGCTCGAGTTCCCTCTAGGTCTCTTGTGCTATCAAGCAAACCATATAACATATCTTTATGTGCATTTATTAACTTACAAAGGAATGAGTACCCAGTGCCTAGCCCTGCACCATGGCTCAGAGCCTGCCATATCAGACAACACCATGCCCATATTCACTGCTACCATTCGCTCACGCCTCAAGAGCCAGTGATCTTGCCCCAGGTCCATAAGTTTCAGGCTATTCTATCCTTGAGCTGCTGCGTGGCTGCTCATTCCCCAAGCTACATGCTACACACGGCTCCCGGCTTCTGTCCCAAGATGGCTCCCAACAGCATCTCAGTAGTCCACCATCCATGGCAGGCCCCTCCCCTTGGAGGAGCTAACCAATTAGGAGACAACTTGACACACCTGGGTAGAGGGAATTGCGTCTGTTGTGCCTGCCTGTGGCTGTGTCTATGGAGCATTTTTTTTTTTATTGTTGAGCTATGTGAGAGGGGAGGGCCCATTCCACTGTGGGCAGTGCCATGCCTGGGCAGGTGGTCCTGTGTTGTATAAAGCAGGCTGAGCACAGACTAGGAGAATAAGCCAGTAGGCAGAATACCTCCATAGTCTGTGCTCCAGGTTCTTGCCCTGAGTTCCTGATTGGCTTCTCTTGATGATGGACTGTGAACTGTAAGGCAAATAAACCCTTTCCTCCCTGATTTGGTTTTGGTCAATGTACTTATCACAGCAATAGAAAGTAACTAGAATAACAACCCACCAACAAGACTCAAACAAAATAGATATAGTGGGAAAAGCTATAAACCAAAAGGGAAATGCACCCCAAAAGGTGCACAAAATGACATGAAGAAACACAGAAAACATTATACAACACTCTGCTAAAACTCCATTAACTGATAGCCTCTCAATACTGGAAAACAAAGATGATGAGACAAGTGAACTGCTAGAAAAACATTTCAGGTTCAAAGACCAAGTAGAGAACTCAGATAAAGAGATGGAGAATTTTATCCAAGATGGGAAAAAAGCTTTGAAATCAATCTAATACATAAACAAGAAAGTAATCAAAGTGGAGGAAAGAGTCAGTACTTTGGAGGAAAACATTATGACTATGGAAGGAGAATTTAACAAGGAAATAGATTCTTTGAAAGGAATCAAACAATAATTCTATAAATGAAAGAATTAACCAAATAAATAACACAATAGAAAGCATTACCAAACAAGTTCAAGCAGAAGAATGAATATTAGGGATGGAGAACAAGGTTGAGAAAATAACACACACACACACACACACACATTAATGAGCACAACCTAAACCTCTAAGAAATTTGGGATACACTCAAGATACTGAAATTAATAATATATAGGATAGAAGAAGAAGCTGAGATAAAAATCTAATGACAGACAAACATTTCCAATCTGGAGAAGGAATAGATGACTATATACAGGAAGCATTTGGAACTCCAAGTAGACATCACCAGAGAAGAGCCTCTCCATAACATATCAAAGTCTGGTACAAGCACAGAAACAGTACTAAAATCTGCAAGAGAAAAATGCCAACTAGCACACAGAGGCATAACCATTAGAGTAACATCTTATCTGTCATCAGCAACTGAAAATCTAAGAAAATGTGGGATTATATAGTCCAAGACTTGAGAGTATGCCCAGCAAAATTATCTATTAAATTTGATGGAGAAATAGGACTGTTTCAAGAAAAACAAATGATAAGATAGTTTCTAACAACTAAGTCAGTACTGCAGAAAATTCTTAGAGGAATACTACTCACAGAAGAGAGGAGTTTCATGACCAAGATCTCAGGACAGAACACAATTCATGAAAACATCAAATGAACAGAGAAGAATGGGGAAAGAGCCAATGTTCAACACAGCAAGCAGTAGACATCCAGTACTACCAGGAGAGAAGAAAAGGCACTAAGAATTAACCACTATGCCAACTAACCAACCAGCCAAACAGAAAAATGACAAAAATCATAAACAATAGCAAGCTCTTCTAAATTAAATCCTGAAAACAAATTGCCTTAACTAACCAATTAAAAGACGTAGATGAAAGAGCCAATGTTCAACACAGCAAGCAGTAGACATCCAGTACTACCAGGAGAGAAGAAAAGGCACTAAGAATTAACCACTATGCCAACTAACCAACCAGCCAAACAGAAAAATGACAAAAATCATAAACAATAGCAAGCTCTTCTAAATTAAATCCTGAAAACAAATTGCCTTAACTAACCAATTAAAAGACGTAGATGAAGGGTCTAGATTAAAAAAAAAAAAAACATGACCTAGCTGAGTGCTGTCTCCAAAGAAACACATAGCTAAGAAAGACAGCTATAAACTTAAGAGTCAGATATTGGAAATCAAACTATCAAGCAAGCAAATGAAAACTACAGACCAGCTGTCATATCCATTCTCATATTTGATAATATACATTTCAAACCAAAACCAATCAGGAGAGAGAAGGTTGCTATATACTGATCAAAGGAATGATTCATCAAGAAGGCACAACTGATGTAATACTCATTCACTAATTATTGGTGCCCCTAATTTGGTAAAATAAAAACTAAAATCCATAAAAGATCATATGGGTCAAGACACAATGTAATTATGGATCTCAATATTCCACTCTTAAATCTAGACAGATCCTTCAAATAAAAAACTACAGGGAGCTCTCTCTTACCTGCAGGCCTCTCTCCAGGGTAAGTCCATTGAGCCCTCCGCCCCGTGACTCCCCCAGTCTCATTCATTCTCCCATCTCCACCGCCATTCTCTCCTCCGAGTTTGGGCCCTGCCCCATTCCTTGTCTTGGGGCCCCAGAAACCTGGGGAAACAATAAGGCTTCCTCATCCTTTTCATCCAGACCAACGAAATGCCTCCTCTGGGCCCCAGGAGCACTGCTTCTGGGCCTGGCCTAGCCCTAAACTGCCTCTGCTTTCCTGGGCCTGCACCACCCACCAGCCTCTTTCTGGGATGCTGGGGCTGATCTTTCCTCTTCCTTATCCTTTGCATCCAGACCAACCCAGCTCCTCAGTGCAGTCCCCAGGAGGCCTTGGGGACTCTTCCTGCACCATCTGTCTTTGCATCTCTCAGTGGCACGGTCATCAGCTGCCCTAGACCAGCATCTTTCTTGGGCCAGGCTCCTAGACCAGTCCAACGGGCAAATTCCTGAGGCCAAAGAAGTTCTGGGAGGGATCCAGACCTTAGGAAAAAGCCTGAAAAAATCTGACCCTCACTTGAATTGGGCCTCTGTGGGATCTTCTGAAGACAAAAGCAATCCGGCCACTTCAATATAAAATCAAAAGAGATAACTGGAAGCTTAGATGAACCAGCTTTTCAGGCCCCAAAAGCAAACCACAAAGACACATAAAATTCACAAAAAGAAGCAGACCTAAACTTGAAGGCCTGAGTCTCACACAAGAATCAGAAACTACAAAAGAAATTCACATGTCAAGATCACAGAGAAAAAATAATAACATGAAAAACCAAAAAAACATGTCCTCACCAAATACCAACAGTACTCTAGAGGAGAAGAATGAGAACTCCCTAGAGATAATGCAGGACATGGAACTCAAAAGAACAATTATAAACATGATAAAAGATTTCAATGAATTTAAAGAACACACAAAAAAAGAAATCAAAGAACTGATGGACGACAGGGATAAACTTCTGAATGAATTTAGAAAAGAGTTAGAAATATTGAAAAATACACAGCCTGAAATGAAGGAAGTGAAACACTCAATAAGCCAATTAGAAATGACAGGAGGAAGCCTCACAAATAGGATG
>NW_008335967.1:592763-593305 GCF_000622305.1 Nannospalax galili | reverse complement strand
GGCACATCGTAGTAAAAACACTACATGCACAAAACAAAGAGAAAATTCTGAAAGCTGCAAAAGAGAAACAACAAGTCACATATAAAGGAAAACCCATTAGGATTACAGCTGACTTTTCAGTGAAAACTATGAAAGCCAGAAGAGCCTGGACCAAAGTATTCACAGTTCTCAATGACCACAGATGCCAACCCAGATTACTATACCCAGCCAAAATGTCTATTTTAGTCGAAGGGGAAAGATAAACCTTCCATGACATAAATAGGCTGAAGGAATTCATGTCCAAAAAATCAGCCCTTCAGAGAGTTCTGGAAGCAATACAAAAAGCCAAAGAAAGGAATGACTATACTCAAGGGATTGCGGAACAAAATCCAATGAAGGTAAAACTGTGGAAAGGTACAGCTATATCAAGAATGTAAGCAGAAATAAAAATGACAGGATTCAATACCCATCTTTCATTAACAACTTTAAAAATTAATGGACTGAACACCCCAGTCAAAAGACACAGACTATGTGAATGGATTAAGACTAGGTGAACAGGTTAA
>NW_008335967.1:589585-592637 GCF_000622305.1 Nannospalax galili | reverse complement strand
AGGATTCAATACAAATCTTTCATCAATACTTTAAATATTAATGGACTAAACTCCCCAGTCAAAAGACACAGACTAGGTGAAAGGATTAAGAAGCAAAACCCATCTTTTCATTGTCTGCAAGAAACCCATCTCACTTTCAAGGACAGGCACTATCTTAAGGTGAGAGGATGGAAAAAACATACCAAGCAAATGGTACTAAGATAAAACCAGGCATTGTAATTCTAATATCTGACAAAATAGACATTAAACTGAAACTAATCAGAAGAGATAAAGAAGGCCACTTCATTCTGATCAAAGGAACAATAAATCAAGAGGATATTACAATCATAAACATATATTCACCAAACTCAGGTGCACCCAACTTCATAAAAACAATACTACAGTACTTTAAGACCCAGATTAACCCCAACTTAATAGTAGGGGACTTCAATTCCTCACTCTCTCCATTAGATAGGTCATCAGGGCAGAGAGTTAACAGAGACATCTGAATTAAACAATACCATATATCAAATGGATTTAACAGACATCTAGCGAATATTCCACCCAAGAACCAAAGGACATACTTTCTACAAGTGCCTACATCAAAAAATCGGAAAGAACACAAATAAATGACTTAACACTACAACTCAACACACTTGAAAAGTAACAGCAAACAAAACCCAAACCCTGTAGACAAGAAGAAATAACAAAAATCAAGGCAGAAATCAATGAAATTGAATCAAAGAAAACAATACAAAGAATCAACAATTCCAAGAGCTGGTTCTTTGAAAAGATAAACAAGATTGACAGACCGCTAGCCCAATTAACCAAAAGAAAGAGCACCTCCAAATCAACAAAATCAGAGATGAAAGGGGAAACCTCACAACAGACACCAGGAAGATACAAAACATTATAAGGGAATACTTTACAAACCTATATGCTACTAAATTTGAAAACCTAAAAGAAATGGATGGATAGCTAAAGGCATGGGAACCACCAAAACTAAACCAAGAAGAGATTAACAGCTTAAACAGACCCATAACACAAAAAAGTTGAAACAGTAATAGAAAACCTCACGACTAAAAAAAGCCCAGGACCAGACAGATTTACACTAGAATTCTATCCAACATTTAAAGAAGATCTGCATCCAATATTACTTAATTTATTCAAAAAAATAGAAATGGAGGGAGAACTTCCAAATTCCTTCTATGAAGTGAGCATCACTCTAATACCCAAGCCAGGTAAAGATACAACCAAAAAAGAAAACCACAGACCCATATCCTTAATGAATATAGATGCAAAAATTCTCAACAAAATGCTTGCAAACCACATACAGACATGCATCAAAAAGATCATCCACCATGATCAAGTCAGCTTATCCCGGGGATGCAAGGATGGTTCAATATACATAAGTCAATAAACACTATAAATCATATAGACTCAAAGAAAAGAACCGCATGGTTCATCTGAATAGATGTAGAGAAGGCCTTTGACAAAATTCAACCCAATTCCAAAGTCTTGTCCCCTGGAGCCCTTGGGGAACATACCTCAACATAATTAAAGCCATATATAACAAACCCACAGCCAACATCGTTCTAAATGGAGAAAAACTGGAAGCATTCCCATTGAAATCAGGAACCACACAAAGCCTCCATTTCTCTTTAACATGGTACTTGAAACTCTTGGAAGAGCAATAAGAGAGGAGAAGGAAATTAAAGGAGTAATAATTGGAAAAGAAGAGATCAAATTATCCCTTTTTGCAAATGATATGATATTATATCTAAGGGATGCCAAAAATTCCACCCAAAAATTCCTAGAAATTATTAACATGTTCAGTATAGTGGCAGGTTACAAAATTAACCGACAAAGGTCTATAGCCTTTCTATATACCAATAACAAGCAATCAGAGAAAGAGCACATGGAAACACTCCCATTCACAAAAGCTGCGAAAAATAAAGTAAAATATCTCAGAGTAAACTTGACCAAAGACAATAAAGAGCTCTACAATGAAAATTTTAAATCTTGAAAGAAAGAAATTGAGGAAGACATCAGAAGATGGAAGGACCTCCCATGCTCATGGATTGGAAGAATTAATATTGTGAAAATGACCATCCTACCAAGAGTCATATATAGATTTAATGCAATGCCAATCAAAATCCCCATGACATTTTTCAAAGAATTAGAAAAAACGATTCTAAGATTCATATGGAAGTACAAAAGCCCTCAGATAGCCAAAACAACCCTAAGCACTAAGAGCAATGCCGGGGGGTTACTATACCAGATTTCAAGCTGTATTATAGAGCTATAGTCATAAAAACAACATGGTACTGGCACAAAAATAGGCCCATAGATCAATGGAACAAAGTTGAAGACCCAAATATGAGTAAATACGATTTCAGCCACCTGATATTTGACAAAGAGGCCAAGAACATTAAATGGAGGAAAAACAGCATGTTCAACAAATGGTGCTGGTAAAACTGGATGTGCACCTATAGAAGAATGAAACTAAACCCCTATCTTTCACCCTGCACAAAAGTCAATTCCAAATGGCTCAAAGACCTCAATGTAAAGCCTGAAACTCTGAAACTATTAGAAGAAAACATTGGGAGAAACCTACAAGATATAGGTGTAGGAAAGGATTTTCTAAACCGGACATCAATTGCTCAGGAAACAAGGGCAAGAATCAACAAATGGGGCCTCATTAAACTAAAATGCTTGTGTACTTCAAAGGAGACAACCAAGGAAGCAAACAGAAAACCCACAGAATGGGAGAAAATCTTCAACGGCGACACATCCAACAGAGGTTTAATAACCAGAATTTATAACGGACTCAAAAAACAGAGAATGAAGACAAGAAGCAACCCAATTAAAAGATGGACTAAGGAGCTGAGCAGAGAGTTCTCAAAAAAAGAAGTAAAGATGGCTATGAAACACCTTAAAAGATGTTCAACATCACTAATAATCAGGGAAATGCAAATTAAAACCACTTTAAGATTTCACCTTACCCCAGTCAAACTGGCTAAGATCAAGAAAACAAATGATACCAAATGTTGGAGAGGATGTGGGGAAAGGG
>NW_008335967.1:582865-589279 GCF_000622305.1 Nannospalax galili | reverse complement strand
GAACCAAACTCTGATAAATAAGTATGCAACCAGACATAACTACAGGAACCAGGATAATGGAAAGGAAACAGGGAGGTAAAGGAAAAGCAATAACCTGAAAGAGAAGAACAGTAGGAAACAGGTCTTAATAAGGGAACTATAGATAAAAATTGTATTAGTTTAAGGGAGGGGGGAGGAAAGGGTATACAAGGAACCTAGGGGAGGGATAAAGGGAAAGAAGGAGCTCAAGAGATGTAGGACCATAGGAGAAGGGTATTATTAAGGGAGAAAGGGGGGAAATGGGGGCACCTTAAGTGGGAAAACCATGATGGAGGGGTGAGATAATGTGAGAGATAAACAATGCCTAGCTAGTTTTGAAAACCAGAGAGAACCATATTACTCCTACAACGTACTGACAAATTGTACATAGTAGATCAAGAAATATATGTCTAGGTAAGGTTTATCTGAGAACAACTGATCTTTGCCCAAGATTTGTCTACATGACACACTGTAATTAAAAATAGAAGACTGTTGGAACTAAACTTCTTGGGTGTTTAACAGACATACTTTGAGGTCTATAATAATTTTGTCAGAGGGACCTAAAGGACACTTTTTGTCCTTGCCCTCCTAGGTCGACTAGTTCCAAGGTACTATGAGCATCTCTCAAAATGTCCTATAATGGTGGTGGGTCACCTGTCCTCTTGATTAAGGAGGCTGAGGAAACCCCACCAGATGGACTTGAACCAGTGTCCAGCCTATAAAGAGGAGGGTCAGCACAGAGGAATCACTTCCTCCATGCTTCCAAGAGAAGCCATCCATGGTTGAGCAGAACTTTTGACGTATCTTCACATAGGTGGAACTGGTAAAAGAAAGGAGGCAGGGGCTCCTCCCAAGCCCATGTGACCCCTGAGGAACAGATTCTCAAATGACCTTAAGAGCAAAAATAAATTGGTTTTATCTGGACCAACTGTATGGCCTTAAACACCCAAAAGGTATGTACAACCAAAGATTAAATGGGCCAACATAACTTCATAAGAGTCTATATGTATAGCTAAAGGCTTCACAACAAGCAACAATGCCTGAAAAGTGATACCTTCTTTTGAGTTGATGGCCAGGGTGGCCAAAGGGATTCCCAGATAGTAACCCAGCATAGAATTGGGAAAATGAACAGCAGACCCCAATCTTATTCAAAGGAATATAGACAACTGATTATCACTAGATGCTAGATTCATCAGATGGACAAGTAGCGGGGAATGGTTGGGGGTGACGACAACACCAGCAGACAGTAGGAGGGATATCAGAGTATAAGGGCTCTAGTTGGGGGAGGGAGGCTATGGGAGGGTGCTACCTGGGAAGTGGGTCTATAAATAAATAAAAAAGAAAAAATATAATTCTTCAAAGTATAAAAATTTGCTCTTTAATAATTAGTAGATGTGAAAAACATTACCATTGAAATCTACCTGATGACTTTATATCTATGCTCAGATGCCAAGATGCTCAGAAAGTAACCGGATGTGACTAGTAATAATCAGATATATAGAGATTAGAAACGCATGTGCATCATAGTGTTAATTGTATTAAAAATGAATTTTTCTGTATGAAACTGTATTTTAATAATGAAATGGAGATCTTTTTTAAAGGTTAAAACCTCATTTAATTTTATGTCTTATAGGGTTTATACAGAGTACAATATTGCATAACTGTATCAATTCAACTGTAAACCTATCAATTTACAGCCAATTTTGAAAGAGATACATCTTACCTCTGGAAATTGTTATTGAATATGTCAATGCTGTTGTAATGAAATGCTTCTTCTAATTATATGGTTATTAAATAAATAATAATAATAAACGGTTGAATAACAGTAGCTAGTAGATGATTTGAAAAAAAAAAAAGCTACAGGGAGACCCTCCCTCAAAAAAGACACACACGCACACACACACACACACACACACACACACACACACACACACACACAAAACAAATCAGCAGAGAAACCCCAGGGCAAGTTACACTGCAGAAAAACTACTAATAAATGGGACCTGAGCAATATGTTTTTGAAGGAATAGTGGGTAATTGAAGAAATCAGAAAAGAAATTAAAAATTCTTGGAGTCAAATGCAAATGAGAGCGCAGCCTACCAGGACCCCTTAGGAGTTAAGGCAGGCCTAAGAGGAAAACATTTCAATTATTTACATGACAAATTAGAGATATCTAAAATAAACAATCCAATGATGCACATGAAAACTCTAGAAAAGCAAGAAGCCAAAGTCAAATTAAGCAGATGACAGGAAATAGCAAAGATCAAGAAAGAAACTAATGAACTAGAGACAAGAAACAACGCATATAGTTAACCAGATGAAGAGTTGTTTCTTTGAAAAGATTAACAAAGCTGACCAACCTCTAACCAAACTATCTATAGTAGCTACTTTTCTGTTGCTGTGATAAAAATACCATGACCAAGGCAACTCGTAGAACGTAGAATTTATTGGGCTTACGGTTCCAGAAGGATAAGAGTCCATCGTGGTGGGCAGGTACGACAGGAGGTGGCTAGAACATAAAGCTGAGCACTCACATCTTCAAGCAGGTACAGGAAGCAGTGAGGAACAGCTGGGAATGGGGAAGACTATGAACTCTCAAAGACTGACCCCACATGCTTCTAGCAAGGCTGCACCTCTTGAATCTCCACACAGTGCCACCAACTGATGCCAAGTATTCAAATAATTGGAGGTTATGGGGGATATTTCTCATGAAAAACACCACACTAACTACCACACAAAAAGAGAGAGATGACCCACATTGATAAAATTGGAGACAACACATACCAGTGAAATCCAGAAGTGAATTAGGGAATATTTTGAAAATTCGTGTTCATCAAAACAGGAAACACTATAAAAAATGTATTTATTCTACCAAAATTAAAGCCAGAATATTTAAACAACCCCATAGATCTATAAGAAACAAAAAAATTTGAGTAGTTATTAATTCTCTCAACAAAGAGAAGCCTTGGGTCAGTTGGATCTACTGCTGAATTCTACCAAACTTACAAAGAAAATCTATGACTAATACTTCTCAAGCTGTTCTACAAAATAGAAACGGAAGGAATATTATCAAACTCAATTTACACAGCCAGCATAACTCTGATGCTGTCCTAGTGAGCTTCAGCTTTCAATTTCTATTTGTAGATGACACTGTTTACTTAAAAGACTCCATGAGTTCCAGCAAAAAACTTCTGAATCTGATAAATACTTTTAGCCAAGAAACAAGCTATAAAACCAACACAAAAAATTAGTAGTTTTTATATACACCAACAATGACCTTGCTGAGAAAGAAATAAGTAAACTATCCCAATAACCCTCCAAATAATTTAAGAGGAAAGACATCTGGAGATGCAGGACAAAATTTGATACTGAAAAAAAAAAAGAAAAAGAAAATTGAAGGAGGCACTAGATCGTCCATGCTCCCAGATTGGCAGAATTAATATTATGAAAACAGGTCTACACCAAAAGCAATCTATAGTCAATGTAATCCCTAGCTAGCATGGCCACCATCAAGCTAGAAGATGGCAATGAATATAGGAAGAATGTGTGGAGGAGGAACACCTGTCCATTGATGATGGGAGTATGCATTAGTGTAGATACTATGGAAATCATTGTGGGGTCTTTCCAGAAATCTAAAAGTAGAACTAGTATGTGCCTTAGCTACACCACTCCTGGGTATATACCCAAAGGACTCTTTGTACTATCACAGAGATACTTGCACATCCATCTGTACTGCTGTGTGTTTCACAATAGCAAATTAAATCAGCTTATATGTATATCAACAGATGAGCAGATAATGAAAATATAGTACATATAGACAATGGAATTTTATTCAACTATAAAGAAAAGCAAAATAGTGAAATTTTCAGGAAAATGGATGAAATTTGAAAGAATTTTAAAATTATTTAACCATTTCTTACCTGTATACAATATGTTTCCCTTTTACCCTCACCACCTCCCTCCAGCTCCCCATGGAATCCCCCAACACATCAAATGCATGTCCTTTTTAAAAAAAAAATGAATAACCCACTGAATCTAATTAGTGATGTCCACATGCACATGGTGTGGGGCCATTCAATGAGGCAAAGACAACTTACAAGCTGCCATATCCTCGAAGAAAAATGACTCTTCTTCAGCAGCCATCAACTGCCATTAGCTCCTCAGCTAGAGCCAGTCCTCCATTCATGCTGGACGTTTGAGTGGTTGGATCTTGTGCAGGTAACTACAGCTGCTACAAGTTCATGTGTGCAATGGAGCTGTCATGCCCAGAAGATAGCAGAATACAGTTTGTATAATTATGGGAAGCAATGGTAGAAGCAACATGAAATACCATAGTATCAGAACAGAAGCAGTGGCAACCATAGCAACCTTGGCATACAAATTATATTTAAGAGAATGCAAATGGAAACCTACAGCCAGCTGTTCTTAGAGATGGTGCACTATACACTTCTTTTTTGGAACACAGAAGGCTCTAATTTATTAATTAAACATACATAAACAAATGCTGCTAAAATCTACACTGTAAACCGAAGGAAGTAACTGATTAGTTAAAAAAAGGTTCTGGCACACAAAGTTTATAATGTCAAACATAGCATGCTTTCAGCCTTTATCTGTGATTAGAAAATGTGAGTGGAAACTTGTGAACATATCCCATCATTCTTAGCCTATTAAACATCTGGTAAAATTCCGTTTGACTTTCCAATAATGCTATATTCACAGCTAGCATCTGTTTGTATGTTCTTCCATTTTGATAACATTCAGGTAAAAAAGTGAAAGAGTTGGATTATTAGAATCCCCGAAAATTTCAATATTTTTGTCTTTCCTGATTTTATGGGAGATGAAATTAATTGTCTTCTTGGCTGTAAGTCATAAAAAAACTGGCCTGTGAAAAAGTCTACTTTTCATCTATTATTATTACTATATAGCCAAGCCCCACATGGACATTACAAAACATATCGTCCCTTTGGTTCCTGAATTCCACCATTTCCCCAAAGTCTGTGATTGTTGCCAAGTGGGTAACCAGGGCCCATAAAATGAAATAAACCAAGTCTGAAATTATCATTTTAAAGATACTTTAAAAAGATACTTTAAAAAGATTACTTTAAAAACTATTTCCCAGTATATTTACCTCTTTTACAGTATTTCTGGTTTACTAACATTTTCTACTTAACAGCATACTTGTGACCTCCTAAACTCTCTAACCATTTATATAAAATATCTTCTGTACTGAATTTTTCCTAAAAATTCCTATATTGCATAAGGAATAGCTGTTTACATATAGTTCATCTAACTGTGGGCTTTACATAATTAAGTAGAAGGTACTATAAATCTATTTTGACTTTACATCATTTACTATAATTTGACCCATGAAAATGATCTCTGCATCTTATTTGTTTTTCGTTCCTTGGTTGGAAGCATCCTGATACAGTAAGCAGGCAGTTCTTTCAGTTTTATTAATATATACGGCCTTCTTTGGATAAGGTTAGTTTCCTTAAATTTATAGTGGTTGCTGGCATTAGGAATGAAATAAACAGGTCTGCTTAGCTCTGCAGAAACTAAAATAACTTGTAATTCCATCAACTTTCTTTTTAGTTGTTAGTTCTAAATGCAACTCTCATGTTACAAGGTGAGCAGGGTTGACATTAAATCATCTGTAGCTGTAGCTGAAACACGTTGAATTATGTATTTAAATGTGCTCACACGTTATCTCCACATAGAATAAAACAAAGTAATCAGATTTCCACTTTATTTCTCTGCCAGAACCAGCAGTATTACTTTGCACTCACTGAAGGAAATTTGGCAATGTGTTATTCTCCTCAGGCCTGTTTTCGCACAATGGCAATTCGACTGAAGTGCAGTGTAAAAGTATTTATTAAAAGCAATTCCCCTCTGGCACTTGGAAATGAAAGACAATGGGAATGTGCTATCTTGCTCTCTGGCAAGAGTTCACATTTTGTGAGCTGATGAAAAAGTTTAGTGTATTACACCCTTAAATAAATATCTATGCTTACTTCTGAAGAGGAAAGCAGTAAGAGTTTTCAAAAGTTCTTTAGAAGCTTAAAGACCAATGCTCAACATCTTGGAGCAAGTACGAAGCCCAGTTAACAGCCTCCCTGCCCAGCCCTTTTAGATTTCAGCCCTGGTTCTTTACAACGGAAGGGTCAGTCCCTTTCATTGGCCCATCAGCATTTCCCACTCCTGCCTTCAGTATCTAGGAGCAGCATAACCACTGGGTATGTGATTACAGTCATGGTCTGCTGGCTTTTAGACTCTGGAATCAATCTAACAATCAAAACACGAAGGCTCCCTGAGCAAGCGAGGAGCATCTGTGTGTCCACTGAGCTTCAGGGTTGGTTCAGGAACCCTGGGTGGTCCTTGACTGAATTGGCAAAGTC
>NW_008335967.1:575251-582825 GCF_000622305.1 Nannospalax galili | reverse complement strand
CTCTCTCTCTCTCTCTCTCTCTCTCTCTCTCTCTCTCTCTCTGTATGCTTGATTTTTCCTGGGGTGATATAAATAAAAATCTATTCACCGCAGATAGGGCACCAATGACAGATCAAAGAAATGGTTCCATTCCAGTCTAACTTAATGAGTCAATGAATTTACTGTTACTGGGGCTATTTACAGGAGCAGACTGATCAAAGGCAACTGTATCGCCGAAAACCCTGCCAACAGCATGACTGACAACTCCTGAAAGCTGCATCTCTAGAGCTCCCTGCACAACTTGTAGGCAACTGGGCTGACCAGAGTCTCTCTCTCTCTTCCCAGCAATTATTACTTATATAACCATGAGTCTTGGGAATCTTACAGCTTTCTGAGCTTCCTGATCCTTGAAAGTTGTACCAGCTTCTCTCTTCCTTCCAGAAGAGAATGTTTCATTCAGAGGAAACAGCTACAGAATGTGTGTGTGTGTGTGAGTGTGTGTGTGTGTGTGTGTGTGTGTGTGTGTGTGTGCATAGGTATGTGTGTACAGACATGCTCTCTTTAAAGGTCCCATCTATCTTCTATTAAATCAGTTTTGTTACTAATTCTCAATATTTAGGGAAATTGTATTCTCCAAATTCATATTTTACATGAGCCAATTCCTTATAATTTACTAATTTCACAAGCTTACTATTCCTTAAATACTGAACAATGAAATATGCAAAATACTGAAAATGCCCCCAAAGACACCCAGTCAGTGAACTAGTTTTATGAATGGCTTTGTGAAGGCATGCAAATCCTAATTTGCTTTCTTTCAAGCCCTTGTGCCAGGTAGGCACTTTCTTAGTAACCTGTAGTTGGGAATACAGAGGCAATCAAGGCACAGCTGCCCTGTGCAGCTTCCCTGCCACAAAACCTTCAGGGTAAAGTAGACAACACAGCAGTAACGTGTTGTATCCTATCTCCTTTTGGGTGCATTTTATGTGTGATTCATTCTTCATAGATCATGCCTGGAATATGAAATTCTGATAAATAATAGGAAATGGTTGAAACTATTATGGAAAGGAAACTGGAACATTATAAAATCCTATTCAATGCTTGATTAAATCATTATGTTTTTCCTTATGGAGACTATCAGCCATTGGGGTCAAAAAGAATGAAATTTTCTAGAAGTCAATTACATTCTTTTACCAATTAGGATGTTTTATTTCTGACAAATGGCTACATGAATAACTAGGTATTAAGTTAATTTGCATTAGAAGTACTTCAAGCATTTAATTGAAGAGGTGAAGTCTAAAGGAATTACCCTCTTTTTTTTTTTTTCTGAAATAAAGAACTTCCTATAAGATAGTGTTAATGTACATACCAGTTGTTGAGTACTATAGCATATCTCTAGCTCTGCTATACATATTCCTTCTGGCTATTTTGACTTCTTTTTTGAACTCCTTTCAGTCTTATTATGTTGCTTCTAATTTCCTGTTCTGTGGTTATCTTTTCCTCCTCATTTTCACTTCTGAGGCTCAGTCCTGTTTTCTTTTGATGCAAAGAATAATCATAGCTGTTGGTTGAATATTTTTCAAGTTCATTAATATGTATTATGCCTTTTGTTACCTTATTTTAGTTGTTCCTTGAAAGTTTTGTAGCTGCTTTCTGGCAGGCTTAGAAGACAGTGTGGTCACCGAAGCTCTGCACTGAGAACAAATGGGTGGGAGGAAAACAGTAATACAGTGCTGCATTGACCATTCAGTACTTCCAGTAATTTAATTTTTGCAGTTTATTCCTGTTGCTTTATAGCATCAGGTTGTTCAAAGTCATGTTAAAATGTTAAAAAAATAAAAACACCACAGATAATAGCTCTAAATTAGTAAGAGTAATGTTAAGAGAAATGGATTTTGTGGTGAGGGTTGACTCAGGGCAGAACATGGTCATTTAAAGGAGATTGTGAAGGAAGACAGCAAGTTTGGCCTGGGGAGGGAAATCCTGCAGCTAATGTCAGTCATAGCTGGTACTGGGTGCTGCAAGCATGCTTACATTCTTGAAAAAAGTTACCATGAAAACGTGCTTCATAAATGAAAACCATGAGGAAGTCATGTCTACCATCTGTAGTCTGTAGAAAACAGCTCTGCTATCTCCCTGTAGATATTGTGTAGATAAAAAACAAAACAAAGTGACAGTTAATGAACAGAATGCTGTTGCTTTTGAAAGAAATTTTCCAGGAACCTTTATTTGGATAAGTTTGTCTCTGTATTAAGAAACTGATGAAAAAAAAATTTAATGGGATATTCACTTAAACTAAATTGTTACAGTTTTACATTTTAAAAACCTGAGAAATATTATACACTTTATATTTTCTCTCAACATACCTTGAGCTCCTCAACTCCCCCATTTAGTCAATTGTTGAGTCCCAACTGTGTGCCAGACACTAAAGAAAGCATGCAAGACAAAGAAATTGACAAAAGAGGAACAAGCTTTGAGAGTTAATCCTAGGACTTGCCATTTTCTAAAGACAAAATATTTGATAGTAGAAGGTAATGTTTAAGTGTTTAGTGATAAAAATGAGATTAATGTTTCTTCTAATCTCTTGTTACCTTAATGGTTACCTTGATGATTCTCATATGCTCTGTTTTTTAATTTTATCACAAACTTTTTTTTGATGGAAAATTATTTTATTGCTCCTTGATTATACAGACAGGCAATGTAGTGGTGAGGTTTAGGGGCTCTTTTAAGAAAATGAAAAAAATATATCACCACTGAACAGTACTAATCCAATTCTGAGGTGCAGGCAATCCTTAGGACAGGAAAGAATCTTAGGTCCATCTGCTGGAGACCTTTATGAACAAGTAGCCAGCTGGAGGTTGGGAGCCCTGAAGAGCACGGACCCACAGACATGTGGCTTACAAGCAGGGTGTGGTGGCACACATCAGTAATCCCTACCCTTAGAAGACAGAGGCAAGAAAATCAATAGTTGAAGGCCAGCCTAGGCTGAGGGGAACAAAGGAAGAAAAAGGAGAGTGATGTGACTTGGATGCTGTTCCCTTTGCTGTGCTGCCTTTTGTTTGTTTCAGCTGTCTTTGATGTGCCCACAGCACCTCCCAGACTAAGTGTCCTGGAATGCAAGCCCCCTCCATTCTGAATCAAAACCTCCTTCTCAGGAGGTCTGCAGGGCTCAGTGAAGGCTGGTAACTTTGTCCATATGACCCACTGAGCAGACACACAATGCTATGTAACAGATGGCCAGGCTGGAGTAGGGAAGGGAAGACAGTGTTAAATGGCTGTAGTTTTCTTTGATGTCCAATGGTCTTGAACAATGAGATGTCAGACAACAAAACTTGCTCCCATATCTAGAGTCACAGGACACTAGTAAATGGCCTAGAAGGACCAGAGGGAGAGCTTCCATGTTCCCTAGGTCTGACCATTGCTTCACAATTGCTACTTAGGGGAAAGCCACTCATTATCCTGGCCTGACAGAGCTACATTAAAAAAATCAGAATTGACTTTCTGACTCCACAAGACCCCACTTTCCAATGTTGTCTACCTCAGCTCAGGTGATCTGAACCTCACTGCATACCGTTTTGTTTCTAGTGCATTGTGTAGTCTCTGCAGCCATGTGCTCTGGGTGCCTTGATGACAGAACTGTCCCCAGGCTGTCATTTCTCAGTATCCGGAAGAAACTTCCATTTCTTTACTGCCAACAAAGACAAAGTGCTGTCTCCATGTCATAGGCACTGTGGTTCTAACACTCAAAGCAGATATATGTAGCAAAGGGGACTGTCTTGGGATGTCTTATGGCCCTCTGTATCAATGAGCTCAAGACAATGTTGGACAAACATCTCTGGGTAATAAAACCCACATCATCATAGCACTCCAGAGGGGCAGGGTACATACAGCTCCTTGGTTAAGTGGCTTAGGCTGGCTATGTGGTGAAGGTCCTTCAGAACAGCCATGGAGATGTCATTGTCATACAAATTGATCGTAGTGAGATGGGAACATTGGCTGAGGGCAGGCAGGAGGGCACTGAGCTGATAATTCCCCATCCTACAGTGCTCCAATTTCAGCGTCTGCAGAGTATCTGAAACTCTCTGGAAGAACTTGGAGAGACACAGGACATAAATTGAATAATTCAGTACCTCTCAGGTTCAGATGCTTGAGCTGACTGAGGCTCAGACACAGTGACAAGGAATTCAAATCTGACTATGAAAACCGGCAGAGAGTGATAGAAAGGGTCTCCAAGGGGGACTTCAGGAGCCTGAACAGTTTTGTCGTGTGGTCAGTGAGAAAGTCGGTACCACTCATACACAGATGCTGGAGAGAGCTGGGTTTGAAGAATTGAGAAATGAACTTGGTGACACATTTCTTCTCTGTGTCTCTGGAAGTATGTACAATGTTGAAGGCATTTTGGTGAATCTGTGTGAAAGAGAGTGTGTGACGATCTCTCATCTCACACAGGTAGTAAAGTGCAAAATGTACCAGGGTGAACAAATTCCACCCTGTGCTTAATTACAACTCCTTGATGTACTGTGACTGGAAAACTGTCAAGACCTTCCTGACAGTGTGGATGGGCAATGCCCAAATCTGTAACTTTGGACAGCATAGCTGAAGGGCCATGTCTCTGCTGGGCCCACTCCAACAATTGTGTTTCATATTCATCAACACCTTCAAATGCTCCCTGTATGCGTATCTAGGAAGGTCCTTCACAGGTTGGTTTTTAGTCACAACCTGTGCTAAGGAGCCACCTTCCTCCATTCCAGCCCATGAGTTCCAGTAGCTCTGCCCCACAATTCACAAATCAAGCACTGCAAGTATCTACCTGGGGTGAACCTTCGCATTAATCAACAGATCCAATCCTTCTAGCACAGCCTGAAGGATCTCTGGGTCTTTAGTCTTCATTAGGGCTCCAAGAGGAAGACAGGGGAAGGGCCAAGCCTGAATCATTGCCCTCAGGAAGTCAGATTGTCTCCTGGTGAAGGCCTTCTTGAACAGTGGTGGAAAGAGCTCCTTGGGCAGGTACTTCAGAGCAGAGATGGCCAAGGCCTCTTCCCTTGGCAGCTTCTGCTGTGCCAACTCCAGGAGTGTGCGTGGGGCCTAGCTGCTCATTCTTATAGATGGTCAGGCAGAAGGAACCAGTTCTGATCTCTGAGGACAGCTCGTGGAATCCCAGCAGGGCCAGACAGTGGCTCCAGGACTCTCAATTTTGCCATAAGCTTTTAAGAATAGGAATTTTTGGATATGCATTTTATAATTCTAATACTTAGTACAATTTCTGAGACACAATAAAGTCAATAACCTTATTAACTAAACAAATACAGTCTAAGAACCATTGTTGGTTAAGAAATAAATTGTGGCTTACTCTCTTTAAAAGCTGTAGTAATTATTGATTTGCCCTTTACCTAGATCAATCAATGAAATTCTAGGGAAATAAATGTATTCTACATTCTTTAAAAGAGTTCTTGCAACACTGTATTATAATTATGAGCCAGAAAAAAGCACTGTGCTTTAAGTAGAAAAAGGCTATCAATTCCATTTTGATTAAACATAAATTGTGACCTTATATCTTTACATCATGGTAGACAGGAATGTTATCACATAAGTTAAAAGGCCTAGATTGAAGAATTTAAAAATGTAAATATACATGTAATATACTGTTATATGTTGAATAGAAATAGATATGTTACAGAATATAAATATCTAAAAATATGTTTACTATATATAAAATATACATATAATTATATTATAAAGTAAATGCTATATACTTAAGATATTAAGAGTGATATTAAGTGTGATATAATGAAAATTACTAATTAGCTAAAATAAAGCATTAAAAACAAATGCATATTTTAAAGACACAATTATCTTTATGTTTCCAGATTTTATACTTGCCACAAAAATTTTCTTCTAATGTTAATTCATGGGTTGAGCAATAATGTAAATGGTTTTTCAAATGGCAAGAATAAGATTTTTAAGATGATAATAAAATATTCTCGTTTTTGTTCCAGTTCAGAGATACTTTTGCTGATAAAAGGGGTGATTTACCATAAAATGATTTTCAATCTCTATTAATTTGTAGAATAAATGATGTGTCTTTTTTAGCCCCGCATCATTTCATTTATCAGCCAGAGAAGCTAATGAAAGTTTGCCTAAACTCTCCCATATTAGATGGGCAGATTTCAACTCTTCGCATATTAATATAAATTAGATGACTTCTGTCCTTGACGAAGTGACAGTGTCAGCATTGGCGCTCACATCTTTCATGACTAGCTGCTGATTAGGATGCAGGGAGGCTTCAAAATTCTCATTTCTAATCCGCCCTTCTGGATTACTTCCAGTGTGAGCAGTCTTGTCAGCCACTGTGGGGCCCCAAACTACATCCCCCAAACCTGCAAGTGATAAGCCGCCTCACCACAAGATTCCACAGTGGGAGGTAAAAAGCCACTTTTTTATACACCAGAATTTAAAGCAGATCTGATAACCATACTATTGCAAAGTCCTCAGTCCACTGACACTGATCTGATACCATCTTCCTTAGAACTGAAAGTCTGTCAGTCAAAGCGGGGCTCTTGCTGTTTCTTGTTTACAGACACGTAGAACTAGAGAATGTGTAGTTTAGAGAAGTAATTTTTTGTGAGTGATTTCCCATGCATCCTGGGATAAGGCTGACTTGGTTGGCAGCCTTTCCAGCTCTCAGTCTTCCCATTCCTTTGGCTTTCCCAGTCCTCGTCTACAGGGCATGGGAACTCCCTCCCTTTGCTCCCCCTCCCTTTGCCCCCTCTTTTCCCCCCCTTCTTTCCCTCCCTCCTCTCCCTCCCTTCCTCCCTCTCTTCCTTTCTTGCTTTCATTTTCTGATATAGGATCTCAAGTGGTCCACCCAGGCTGGCCTTGAACTTATAATGAAGCTGAAGATGGCCCTGAACCCTTCCTTGATCTTCCTGCCTCTGCCTCTCTTGTGCTGGGATTTACGGGTGTATTCCACTATGCCAAGCTGACAATTTCTTTCTTACCGTCAGCATTCCACTGCAATTTACTAGGAAACCCTGATTGCCAGAGAAGCTTATTGGAAAGCTGCCCTCCAGGCTGCTCACGTTCCACCTCCCTGCCATTAGTGTCAATCATACACTCCAGAGAGCCCTTGCTTCTTCGGTATCTCCTGTTCTGCGCTCTTCTTAACATTGCATTTTGGTGTCTTTAATGTTTATAAGTGACTGCCACTTGGAAGTAGGTTTTTAGAGCTCTGATGAGGCCTTACTGCAGGGCTTCTTGGAGATGTAAAACCCTCAGGTCCTCTCCTAACCTGCCATGTCACAAAGTCCCCAGGAGCTGAATATGTATAGACGGCCTTGGACAGGACAGTGCCCACATCCACCTGTGCTCAGCTCTCTACCACTTTCACAGGGACCTCAGATCAAGCATTTCAGTGTGTTCTCACCATGCTTGGTACTGGGCCCAAGTTGCTGAAGGCTCCCAGGGGAATACCTGATTGGTCTGGGACCATGTCTCACTTGGGGTTTCCGGACTTGGCTGGACACAAGGCTGTTTGGTGCTGTTTCTGTTCCTTCTTTCCCACTTTCCAAAGCTGTATTTCTGTCCTCACTGGTCTTAAT
>NW_008335967.1:568817-575202 GCF_000622305.1 Nannospalax galili | reverse complement strand
CTCCCTCCCTCCCTCCCTTTTGCTCTCTCATGTTTAGGTCCAACTGCCTTGTCTTCATGAACAGTCTAGCACCCTGCCACACACCTGCAGCCACTATTTATTCCTGTTCTTTCCTCTTCCTTCATCATCACAGTGGAGTCTTTTTAATGTCTAAGGTCAACACTTCTGTGATACTGATTTCACTTAAACATTGTCTGCCCTTATTTATGGATGAATTTTATTATGGAATATATTTTAAGTTATGAAAAAGATGCAGATTATGTAGATGCTGAGTGGGGCAGCTCTCACCCGTAAACCCCAGCAAGCAGGAAAACTGCTGCAAGATAAGATCAGCCTCGGCTACCTCATAGTGAGTTCAAGTCAGACTCAGCTACAGAATGAGACTTTATCTCCAAAACAAAAAATAAAAGAAGATTCCTTAGAGATTTTTTGTGTGGTCCATGCTGTGGGTTAGGTAGTAACACCAAACCTGTCTCTAAGGTCTTAGTACCTGTGAATGGGACTTGTGTGAGTTCATTTTTGAGGTGCTAAAGATGAATCCAAGCCCTGGGCATACTGGGCAAGCACTGTAGTCCCAGTGCTTTGTGACTTACTGCTAAAAGCAAGGTTTTTGAAGAGGTACTAAGTATTTCAAGGTAGATATCTAGAACTAGAGTGGACCCTGAGCCAATGGTAAGGATCAAGTGACACAAAGATGGGGGAGATGAGGCACAACTGAAGACCAGCTTGCTGTAAACCAAGGTACCAAAGATGGCCAGCAGCTACCAGAAGTTGGAGCAGAGGACAGCAGAGGAAGGCAGCCGACACCATGACTTCAGGGTTTTGGCCTGCAGACCTGAATAAAAAGTTCAGCAGCCCTTGGAAGGTGGTAGAACCCCATCACCATCCTTGCTGAGCCATTCCTTTAGTGTTTACATCATTTGTTGCCAGGGTGGATATATCAGAATTTAGAAGGCAGCATCAGTCCATTGCTGTTAACAGATAGTTTGGATATTCCTACTTTCGATAGCCATGTCCTTTTCCTATCCTAGGATCTGCTGTGAGGTGCTGAGCACATTGTACTTAGTCACTATCTTACCTTGGTCTTTCTTAACCTATGACAGTTTTCCAGTCTTTCCTTTTTATGGCCTTGAAAGTTCTGAAGGGCACTGGCCAGTTGATCTGTGGATGCCCCTCAGATGGGGTTTGTCTCATGTTGTTCTTGTGATTAGGAAGAACTTCAGAGAGGGATGCCCTTCCTGTCAAGCCATGTCTTGGTACAGGAGAGCAGTGTGATCTCATTGGACATGTGGGATTGCCTACACTTAAGGGGTGCTTGCTTAGGAAGTGTTTGCCAAATTTCTCTGCCGAGAAGTCACTATCTTTCCCTTTCTTATGTAGAAGAAATTAATTTCAGCTTAACTTGAGGGTAGAGGATCATTACACAAATGTTTTAGAATATTTCTGTAAGGAAGATTTGCTGATTCTCCATTTATTTGCTTATTCAATCATTTATTCACTATTGTCTAGATTTGTGCCCCATGAATTTGTAACTTTTTGTTTTCATTCCAAATAAAGTCTATTTTGCTCCTGCTCATTTTTCCCTTTAAATACAGCATTTTCCAAACCCCATAATGGCTGTCTTTTCCTCACCATCTCTTCTTATCTACAATCTTCTTTTTCTGCTTCTGCTTTTTATTTGCTGAATATTAATTGAGCACCAGACATTCTCTCTCTGTGAAAGATAGGGTAACTTATGATGTATGGTTCATGATTTCTGGAAGATTCTACTATGTGTGTCTTACTGTGCCAGGTTTGGTTGTATAGAAACTCTGATGGGGACACTGCTTGATTTCTAGACAGTCACTCTCTGGTTTCTAATCTCCCACATCCTGATCACTGGTGTCTTGATTTCTTCACACTTCTTGCTGTCCAGGGTAGATTGCATTATTTGCCTATTTTCAACTTCCACCCAAGGCTAATGATCCTCAGGTACTTCTCTCTGTCTAGATTCTTTTGGGCTGACTTTATTCATTCTCCTGCTACTGGAATAACCCAGAGATGCTTCAAACGATATCTAGTAATCTCCTCCAAGCCCAAACTGTCTTAACTAAGGACACCATCACCATTTAATGTAATTCCTAGTGTCACCTGCAAGGTCTATTCGGGCAGAGCCTGGAGAGCCTCAAACCTAAAGATATATAAGTACTTTATAATTTTTTTCTTTGTCTCTCTAATTTGGTATGCTACATCATCTAGAGTTGGCATTGCACAAGGTAACTCCAATCCTTTTTTTCCTTTCTCAAAATTAACACTTATTTTTATTCTAAGTGAATGAGTATTTTGCCTGCATGTACCCATATCCTGTTGGATTCCCTGGAACTAGAGTTACAGAGGGTTGTGAGCCTCCATGTAGGTGCTGGAAACCTACCTATCCAGGACCTCTACAACAACAGCAAGTGCTCCTAACACCCGAGTCGTTGCTCCAGGTCCTTCTTTCCCCTTCTTATTCAAAGTATCTGCATCTCTTTTCTTCAGTCAATCACACTCACATAACAGGGCTCTGTAAAATGTGGACTTAATCTGTCTTGTCCTGGTTGAGTATTTACTCATGCCTGTAGTGATCCTGAGCCACACACTAGACACCTTTCAGGTTTGCTGGACTTGGTACAGGTTTTTCGATTGAATGACCACGCCCTCATTTTCTCCAAGTTCTTGCTCTTTCTTTATGGCCTTGAAAAAAACATTTATTCCACGACAACCTTTCCAAACTGCAGAGGTAATGATTTCTCTCTGTTTCTGTAGTCTGCCAGTATCAGATGACCTTCAGGTTATATTTTCATCATCTATGCATGTGACTTCCCCTAACTGACTGAGCTGTAAACAAATTGGAGGAGTATTGTGTTTCTCTTTGTGTGCTCACTCCAAACCACACAGTAGCTGATTTTCAATGCACATTTACTCAAAGGATGGAGTCCAAATCCGTAAGTATTGTATTTTTTTCTTTTTCAGCTTGATGCTAGTTCCAAGATGGAATTGTCTGTTTCATATAAAAATGTATTATCTAGGTGATTTTAACTTCGAGTGATCTCCTTTGTTAACCAACAAGAAAATGTAACTTAACGAGTGTGGACTGTGAAAAAGGCCTTTAGGTATCAGAAGCAGACTTGTCGGCTGCTTATTGAAATGTTTGTGGTGACAAATGCCATGGTGTAGTTTGGTTGTGACACACAGCTATGTAGACCAGGAAGTGGGAAGCAAAAGCTCTCCTGAGCTGCCTCTTTCTCCTGCTCCGATGTTCCTTTCCTTCCCATGTCATTCTCCAAATCTGTCTCCTCGTCCTGACCTAGCAGCCACCTAGTACTGCCCCACCCCTTGACTCCTGCACATTTGCAAAATTCTCCGACTTTTTCTTTTCTTTTCTTTTTTTTTTTTTTAAAGAACTTCTTTTAGCATCTCACTTGCTTCCTTTGAAGGTTAGTTAGTGCTGTCAGTAGGTCAGGGCCTGGAATCACCAGAGACAAGCCTCCAGGCACAGCAGTGAGGGATAATTTGGCTTCTGGGCATGCCTGTGGGGTTATCTTAATTAGGTAAATTGAGGAAGGAAGATTTGACCATGGTGTGTGGCACTATTCCCAGGGTTGAGAGTCTGGACTGTATGAAAAAGAGGAAGCAAGCTTGGCACAAACATGCATTCATTACTTGCGGCATTATGCCGCTGATATTAGGGATCTCTTGAACACATAGCCTTACTCATAAATTTAGTTTCTAAGAGTGGGCCTGGATTTAGAGGACTCTTGTTCCCCTGTACCCCTAGACATCTCTTGGAATAGTCTGTCTTCTGGAACTCTGCGGATAGAACTGTCTTGTTGGAAGTCCATCCTTGGAACTCTCTTAGAAGTCTGGTTCCACCCATAATTTTTTTTTTTTTTTGTATTTTTGAGACAGGTCTCCCTGCAGCCCCAGCTGTCCTGGAACTCACTAGGTAGACAAGGCTGGCCTCTATCTCACTGAGATTCGCTAGCCTTAGTCTCCCAAGTGCTGGGATTAAAGGTGTGCACCATGCCTGGCATCCCACCCACAATTTTACTCAAAATGGTTTCTCCAGCTTCACTTGAGGAAGTACAAGCCTGGCTCCACCCTAATCTTAACAGATCATTGGGCCTTTTGATCCATAGTTCTAGAATATCTCACGCATCTAAGGTCAGTCATCCTTTACAACCTCCACTGTGAGCAATGGAAATGGGCGGGCCACCTTTCAGTGCTTTGATATGTTAAATCTCAAGCACACCCACATTCATTCACTCATTCATTCGTTCAGTCTGTGTGGGTGGAGCACCAAATCAAGGTTGTCTTTGAAAGGAAATCAGGTGCCAAGGTCACAAGACACAAGAGCATGTGGTTTTGCTGGGGTTAGTGAAAAGTCATTAGTCTAGACTGTGTCCATCTGTAAAAGCCTTTCTCCAATCTCTGCTTCCTTACTATGGGTACAATGCCACCAGCTGCCTCCTGCTCCTCCTGCTGGGACTTCCCCACTGTGATGGACTGTGAGCCAAAAGAAACCTTTTTTAAGTTGCTTTTGTCAGAGTATTTTATCACAGCAACTAGAAAAGTAACTAAGACATCACTCTACCTGGAATTTCTGTAGCACACTAGTATGAGGAAAAGGTATATTCCTTGGAGTTCTAATAGCACTTTTCTGTAGAGTTTCATTGTAGTCTATTTCAGAGAGTTATTTTCTCAGTTTTTCATCGGTAATTGAGATTCACAGAGCACGTCTCTCTTGTTTATTCTTTAAATAAAGAATATTAGACCTGGAATCCCACTTTTTTGTTGTTGTTTCTGTTTTCTAACTGTATGCATGTGTTTGTGTGGGTGTGAATGCACATGCAGAGATCATGTCACAGGACAATGCTGGTGGGTTGTTGTTCCTCAGATGCCTGCTGCCTTTTGACAGGTTCTCTTACTGACCTGGAACTCACTGATAGGCTTGACTGACTGGCCAACAAGCCCCAGGAATCCTCCTGTCTACATCTCCTAGCACTGGGTTACAGGCATGCACTATCTTGCCCACATTGTTTTTGTGCGGGTTTGGGGATTGACTTCAGGTCCTCGTACTTATGAGGCAAGCGCTTTAACAACTGACTTATCTACCCAGTCTCATTTTCTATTTTTTACTTACATATAAAAATATAAATATTGAAGCCAGGCATGGTTGTACACACCTTTAATCCTAGCACTCAGGAGGCAGAGGCAGTCAAATCTCTGTGAAATCAATTGAGAGCCTTCTTGGAACCTACAGGCAGAGCCTGTCACAAACAAGAACAACAACAACAACAACAGTAAAGCCCCCAAATAAATATTGAATATATTAATGGGGTAATGTGTTTTTGATAAATTTATTTATTGTGTAATGTTTCAACAAGTTGAAATATATCCATATCATCAAATGATTATTTTATGGGGAGAACACTCAACATACTTTCTTCTAGTTTTTTTCAATATATAGCTCATTAGTGTTGTTACAGTCATTGTGCAGAAGCACATTAAAACTTATTACCTCTAAGTAACTGATAGTGTCCATTGACCAACCTTTCCAACCCCGCTCTCTCCCTATTTTAACCTGGCCTCTTGTAACCACCATTCTGTTATCAACTGCTAATGAGACCAATATTCTTAAAAACTTTATTTTTACTTTTTATGTGTATGAGTGTATTGTCTGCATATAAGTGCACCCATGTTGTGCAGTGCTCATGGAGGACAGAAGGGGGCATCAGATCACCTGGAAGTGGAGTTTTGGATGGTTGTTAGCCCCCATGTGGGTACTGGAATTTGAACTTGGGTCTTCTGTAAGAATAACCAGTGCTTTTAACCACTGACTCATCTTTCCATCTCCTATGAACTTATAAGACCAAGTTTTAAAAATACAGCACATCAACACATAGGTGTGCTCAGGTGATTCTCTCTCTCTCTCTCTCTCTCTCTCTCTCTCATATGTGTACCATAGTTTCTCTATCATTCCAGTGTACATTTGTAACATGCTTTCTTTGCCCTAAGTTGATAGACACTTGGGTTTTTTGGGAGCCAGATTTCATATAAAATTCTATTTACTTTTCAGTACAGAGAAACTAGACCTTACTGATACTATTCAGACCTTAAGAAAGTTGTCTAAGATTACATGGGGACATCTCAGAGACAATCATACTGTGACAAAAATGACACAGCAATATCTTAGTTATCAGAGTCAATGCTTTTTCAACAGTTTATTACATCTGGTCTTCTGAGTGCATAAGCAATAATTGAGATAAAACATGTCGGTCAGATTTAGCTTTTATAAGTTTTGGTCTTATGGCTGTTCTTATGGCTGTAAGTACTCACCAGGATGCACATCTGAAGAAGAGGAAAC
>NW_008335967.1:551587-568656 GCF_000622305.1 Nannospalax galili | reverse complement strand
AAAAAAAAAAAATCAACCATGAAATAGAAATGTTCTTTTCAACAGAATTGTCTCTGCATTTTAATCTTTTTACAGTTTGGGTTTTTGTTGGTGGTGGTTGAAATCAGTTTAAGAAGTTGAATAAAAAGTTGGCTCAGGAAAAGACGAAAAAGTATATACCATTTTGTACATCCTGGTCACCACTGAAATTAGATTGGCTTCAGAACAAACCAAGACAAGCCAATCCCTGACTTTCTCAAATTCAGTATAACAGACCCCATTCCCTGGAATAGGTGCATGAACTGTGGGCCGGGGTCCTAGCCACACAGTAGAGAGAGGTATAAGGAGGGACTTTGATTGCTAAGCAGTTTCACTCATGGAGTTTTCCTTCCAATCCTTATAGCAGCCTGGCTGAGTCACACTAGAGCAGTCTGGTAGATAATGTTAGTGACTGGGCCCCAGATTCCTCAACTGCATGGTCTGTTTGGCTTGACTTAATCTATGTAATTCAGAAGTGTTCTAGCCTCTGAGTTTCTTTGTTTGCTTTGTTTTATTTGTTCATTTTAAGGAGGGATTTTTTAAGAGGGAGAAGAAATAACATACATGTCTTTGGATTTTAAATCCTGATGTTTTCATGGGCTTACATCTGCTCTAGGAATGTTCTGAGTTGATGCTAGCAGACACCCTTCCTAGCAGATACCCTTCCCTAGGAGACACCCTTCCTTGAACCTTCTTTCCCCAGCAGCCCTCCTCCCCTAGGAGCTAGACAGCTAGGCTTTTCCCTTTGAGTGCATGCCCTTTCCAGTCTAAATGGAAGATGAGTCCTTGTCATTTGTTCTACAGAACACAATTCAGAGTTGACACATACTAGAATTTTATCAGCTTTTAAGAATGTCATTTGTGGTAAAATGCCATTGGAGCCAGTGTCCTAGAGTATCACTTTGAAATGCTGCCACATGCATGCATTTCACAAAATAAAACGAAATAGCATTTCAAACAAGCCAAAGTTTCAGTTTTCAATCCTGTTTTTAAAATACGTATTTATTATTGTATGTGTATGTTTGATTACGTGTGTAAATCCAGGTACATATGTGCCATGGTACATGTATGGTGGTCAAAAGACAACTTGTAGGAGTCAGTTTTCCTTCCACCATATGGGGCCCAGAGATCAAATTTAGGTTGTCAGCTTTGTACGGCAAGTGCCTTTACCTACTGACCCATATTGCCCACCTTCAATATTTTTAAATGTCATCAATTAAGCAAGAAATGACTTTAAGCAGAAATGTGGGCAAATAAATTAAGTGAATACCACTGAACAGATGAGGTGGCAGAGTAGAAAGTCCAGTAGTTTTGAATTAAATTTGTGTGGCTCTTTTTCCTTTAAGAAATAAATACATGTGAATAGGATTGCTCACAGTGCGAAGGAAGCTGATTTGCGTTGGAGGACTGCTCTGAGGCTCAGAGTGACATGTAAAGTACCTAACAGATTGTGACTTATAAGTGTGATTATTATTAAAACAATTTAATACCCTCATTGTAGATTTTCACATTTTTGTTTATTATTATTAGCCTGTGTCTGTGTGTGTGAGCCTGCGTGCACAGGTACATGTGCTATGGCACACTTGTAGAAGTCAGAGGACATCTTTGTGGAGTTAGTTCTCTCCTTCCACTTTTATCTGTAATTGTGTGGTTCAAACAACTCAGGTCACCCCAAATTTAGATTGTCAGGTTTGCATGGCAAACATCTTTATCAGTGGAGCCAGCTCACTGGCCCTCACAGATTTTTATTATGATTGAAATTAGGCTAATTTATCCTACTATATAACATTAAGCAAATCTGTAACATCTTTGTCCATAAATATTTCTATAGTACAATGGTAGAATTTACAGTAGTACAAACAGCACATTGGCAAAGACTGCGTGCACATAGACTGCGTGCACAAAGGCTGCGTGCACATCCTTATATGGGAAGCCTGTATCAGAACATTTTACGCTTTGAAATTCTACTGTAAGAGCAAATTAACTTGAAGTTTAAAATACAGAAAAATACAATTTATTCCTATTTCTAAGTCATTGCATAGGATTGTCCTCTATTGGGAAGTTATGGACAGAGGCCTTCTTCCCAAGCTTGGTCGTACCTGCTTGCCTAAGATCATCACAGAACTTACTGACTGTTGACCATCAGCAAGAAAGGAGGGACAGGGAAAGCACCCATGCCTCCCGGCAACCAGTTGGCTCTAGTTGCATAAGGGGAAGGGACTAAGAGTAGCTAAGCTGAGTAAACCTGTAGGAAGGGTCTCCTGCCATTTTGTATGGCTGCTGGGAAGTCATGATTCATGCCTGCATGGAGACTTTCCAGTGAGGCCTTCAGAGGGAAGCACCCACACTCCTATAAGTAATCCCTCACCCACTGCTCTGAAAGTAAGCCCAATAAACTCGCTGTAGTTTGGCAAAATCATACCTCACTTTGTAAAAGGGATCAAAAGAGAAGGGGGCCAGATGTTGTTCCAGACTCCCAGAAGGAATTTTAGCAACAAAGCTCTAATGTAATCTTTATTACAAGAGGATTTTTACAGAAACACCACCCATTTCCATAGTAAATCCCTGACAGACTTGGACTGCTTTAAAGGAATCTCCTTCATTCACAAATAGATATCTAGAGGCAAGTAAAAGTTTTCATATAATTTTATCTGATTTTTTTTTTGATACCTGTTTCGGTTCAGACTTTCTACTTTTGAAGGTATTATGTCATAGACATTTGGATTGACCTTCAGTGATTCCCTTCCAAACAAGTTCATTGCAAAAGTCCATCAAATTAACATTGGAGAACAGCTTTACATCAGATAACAACACAGCCACAAAGATGATGACCTGGAAACCTTTCGATATCATGAGTAACAAAAATGTGATTACACAAGTTTGCCACAAACACTTTATTTTATATAAGCTTTTGAAATTATCACACCAGGTCACAGAGAATTAAACAAGGTGATACTAACTTGTATGTTTCAAGTATTGTCTGATAAGTTCTTGTGGACATGGGGAAGGTAGTATATCTTCACTTCTGATAGACTCATTTATAGAAATCAATCTATTTTGAATACCTTTTCTTTAGGGTAAACTAACCATTATTCTTAACATATTTTAAGTTCAGTTTCCAAGTCCATATTGCTATTATTTTCCTCTCAATACTTTATGATTTCTAACCCAGAGAAAGGCCCTTTTTGGAGGTAGTCTCTTTTAACTCCAAAATGGTCTTCTACTATTTACTCAAAATCCATTTTTTTACAGGTTTATTATGTCTTTGGTCCTTGGGAAAAACAATAGTATGCTAAAATCCAGATATTAGGAGATAAGGGTCAATTCACTGAGTGTAGTTTGACAGTACTGACTAAGCTGGGATTCTTCTAGAATCAGTTTGACCTTTGTTGAGTAAAGGTACTGTCCTAGTTAGTTTCTCCATTGCTGTGACAAAATACTCTGACCAATACCAACTTGGGGAGGAAAGGGTTTATTTTATCTTACATCTCCTGGGTCACAGTTCATCAAGCAGCCCAAGGTAGGAACTCAGGGCAGGAACCTGGAGGCAGGAGCTGGAGCACAGGCTATGGAGGAACTCTGCTTACTGGCTTGCTCCCTGGCCCCTTCTCAGCCTGCTTTCCTATGTAACACAGGCCCACCTGCCCAGGGGTGGCACCACCCACAGTGGGCTGGGCTCTCCCACATCACTCATCAAGAAGATGTCCCACAGAAATAGCCACAGGCCAGTTCAATGGAGGCAATTCCCCAACTGAGGCTCCCTCAACCCAGGTGTGTCAAGTTGACACTAAAGCTATCCAGCATAGGTACCATTTGACCTTTATAATTTGATGTGCCATACATAATTAATAATTTATTATCATAAGGAACTTAAAGGACAGTTTCAAATACAAATTTACTGTATTTGACCACAAATTCAACAATCTTTCCTACTTACTTTTTCATTTACTTTCCAAGCAAACACACAATGAATTAGTTTCCCTGCAACTTTTTCTGTCTTTCTTGTCTGGACTCAGATTTCTCGGGGTAACGTCCCAGCTTCAGATATTTGGATATCACTGCTGATTCAAAGCTTAAATATTTTAGAAAAATTTAGGATATCATCAAACTCAGTTTGTCTTACTTCTATAATGTAAGTTATTATAATATAATGCATGCTGAAATTTTGGATGTCATGAACCACTCTCTTTTGTGCCTTTGAAATCTATTGAAAATCCAACCATTTCTTACTAACTTCTTTGCCATAGTTGTAGTCCAAGACATCATTATCTCTTATCTGGATTATTGCACTTACTTCTAACATTTCGTTACATCGGTTATGCCAGTGTTACTAAGGACATTCTCTACACAGAAACCAGTATGATCATCTGAAAGATAAGCTGAATTCTGCTATTCTTCCCTCCAGGCCATGTAATGACTTTCTGTTTAGCTGAGTAAGTATAGGAGTGCATGTAATTGTTTATTGTGTCTTTCATCATCTGTCTTCTTCTGACACCTTCTAATGCACCCTCCCATGTTCTCGTCATTCCAACCACAACGATCTTAGCCAAAAGTACAAGCATGGTGCTATTCCAAGTGTTGGAATTGCTGTCCTTTGTCCCTGGGTATCTGTAGACCTCATTCCATCACTTTTCTTGGGTTCTAGGCAGGTATCTCTCTGATCTTTCCAAAGAAGTAAAAATATAGAATTGCTTATAAGTATTAGTCTCATCCTGATTGTTTTTATTGTGATCTGACTATATGACTTAAAATTGAGGTGTTGAAACTTAATGATCAGTGTGATAGTGCTGAGATGAGGCTTTTAGAGAGTGGTTATGTCATGAGGGCAGAGCCTCCAGGAAAGGAATTAGGGTCCTTCTTAAAGGGCTTGAGAGAGTGGGTTCATTATTTTTGCTCTTCTATCACATAAGGACACAGAGTAAAAGATGCCATCTTGGAAGCAGAGCATAAACCTGCCAGTGGCTGGATTCTGGATTATAGTATCTCTGTTACTTTATTACCCAGTGTCAGGTATTTTAACACAGCAGTTCCAGTGAATGAAGACAATCTTTGTAGAATTTACTTGTAAATGTCACCCTATCTCTCTTCACACCCCTATTCACTCATAGAATGAGAGCAGAGCTCCTTGTGTATTGTGTTAACTGCTATATCTACAGCACTTCATACATAGAAGCAGTGAATTAATGTTTATTAAGTAGCTTTTCAATATTCAATATGCTAGTATTCTATGTATGCAGTGTTCAAGGCATGTTCCTCTAAAAGGCATTAGACAAGCTAGTGACAGACAATGAGGCATGATTAATATTCTTTACAAAAATCTGAACTCAGTGAAAGTAGAAGCTGGTCATATTTTTCCAAAGTATGAGTACATTTTGATTGTCTATATTTATATGAAAGATTTCAAGTATAATGGCTTATGTATTTTGATCTATTGGCAATTTATAAAGACTAATTTTTAAAGCCAAACTGCTAGTTACTAAAATAAGAACATTAAAATATTCTTCTACTTAGGCTATTATTACATCAAGGGAAAAAAGACCAAACAGTTTAGAAACTGTCAGGAGACAGAATTCAGCTTGCTGAGATATTATCTATTTTCCCAAGCTCCTAATGTGAATAATATTGAGTTTGGGGGTGGGTCTGTTTTCACTTGTATGGGAGATGGATTCCTTGGCAGAATAATTCCTGACCCTGTGAGTCAATGAGAGTCAAGAAATTATTCAAGTTGGATGGAGATGGCACTGATGCTAACAATGATGCTGAAGCTAGCCAGAGGCAATTCTCACTAGATCTTCTGTTTAAGGTATTTAATCCTCACATCAACCTCATAAACTAGGCATTAATTTCCACTCATTGTGTAAATGTGGAAACTGTGAAGAGATTGAATAAATTTCCAAAATCAGAACTACAAAGCTGGAATTTGAAACCTTGGTATCAGTGACCTCTAAGCTATATTGTGTCTCCTACATTAGTAGAGCTCCAACATATGTATTGTATTAAGGTGTGTGGGGGGGGAGAGAGAGAGAGGGTGAGAGAGAGAGAGAGAGAGGAGAGAAGGAGAGAGAGGGAGATACAATTGGCTTGTCAATAATTAAATAAAGTGATAGGACTATGAAGAGGAAACACACATCATCCTGAAACTTCACTTTGTTACTTTACCTCACCAGCATAGCTGTCCTTATAATGGAACATTTTGATGTCATTTAGATGAGATATTAGGACAGAGAAAGAAGAGCCCCTGAATCCATCCATCAAAACTTACTCAGAAACTGTGAGACTAGGAAGGACATCTCACAGGTCAGCCAGAGGCCACAGGGAAGCACTGTGGCTTCCCTGGTGACATTCTCAGTACCTAGAGATGTCTTCCTGCTCCTTATATGGTGGGGAGGGGCTATCATCCAGGAGGAAACAGTGGATTATTCTAGGATTATGTGCTTTGGGGCTTGACTCATCAAATATTGTGGTATACATATGCTAAAAATGTTATCTGAAATTCATTTATACTGTACCCCAGCATTTACTTTTGTTTTTATTTTTGCTAAATCTCACAACTCTTCCCTGTTTTGTCCAGAGTGCTGAGCAAATCATAGGAGCAGAGAGAGGCCCTTCCTTGTACTTGAATTCCTGTATTGATTTGTCAACTCTTCCCTCACTCACATATCACACATAGAAATCATGTTTCCTGGCCTCTATTTGGGCCATGTAGCATGCAAAAAGATCTGAATGGGAATCTGTGAACACTCACTCCCATAGGATACAGTATATAGTTTTAGTACAGTGGTTTCCAGATTTTAGTGCATGTTAAGATCACTTGGGAAGTTGCTTATTGAAAAAAGCTGATTCCCTACCCTAGAGATTGTGATTTTAGAAGTAAAGCCCCAAATCTCTTTTTAGTGGTTACTCCAGGTGATCTGGAGGGGGTGGTTCCTGGAGCACACTTCAACATTCTCTTAGTCCTTTTACATGGCCACAACAAAGTACATTAGATTAGGTAATGCATACATAATAAAAATTTCAGTGCTCACAATTCTGGAGGCTTGAAAGTCCACAGTTAAGACACCAGCAGTTTTGGCGCCTAGTTACATGCATCTTTGATTCCCAAACAGGTACTTTGTTATACCTTCACATGGTGGAGGGGACAAGGAACTCATGGTCATACTAATCCCATTCATGAAAGTAGAGTCCTCATGGCTTAATTAGTTCTCAATGGCCTCACTTCTAAATAATAAGGAATATGTTTCCAACATAAAAATTTTGAGGGGCACTATTATCTAACTGTAAGAGATGTGTACTGGTCTGGTGCACAGGAGAATTTACTCAGACATGAGAATTATCTCTCAGCAGGAAACACATCTCAGTGAGTCTTGAGACCACAGGTCACTGTGTGATTTGAGTTCCTTCAAGGTGTTTATGTTAATTACACAATATTATTGCATCGTATATGTGCTGGATAGCTTTAGTGTCAACTTGACACGCCTGGGTTGAAAGAGCCTCAACTGGGGAATTGCCTTCATTGGACAGGCCTGTGGCCATGTCCATGGGGCATCTTCTTGATTGTTGAGTGATGTGGGAAGGCCTGGCCCACTGTGGGTGGTGCCACCCCTGGGCTGGTGGACCTGTGTTGTATAAGAAAGCAGGCTGAGCAGGGGCCAAGGTAGCAAGCCAGTAAGCAGTGTTTCTCCATGGCCTGTGCTCCAGCTCCTGCCTCCAGGTACCTGCCCAGAGTTCCTACCTTGGGCTCCCTGATGATCTGTGACCCAGGAGATATAAGATAAATAAACCCTTTCCTCTCCAAGTTGGTAGTGGTCAGAGTGTTTTGTCACAGCAATGAAGAGACAAAGTAGCACAGTCTACAATATCCTTTTATAAATGACAGTCTCTTCTGATCTAGTCAGCGTGCTAGCAAGCAGAAATTGGCTATGAGCCTACTATGCTTGCTCTCCAAAAGAAATTTCCCTCAGATACTTAAGTCAAGAAAAGTATGACATTCTTTGAAATCAGCTTTAACTCTTTGAGCCATTGTCAGTTCTATACCAGAGTTATATATGAGAGCTTTGTTTCTAGGGGGAAAAGGTTCACTGTGTTTCACGGGGTTAAAAGCAGGACAATCCTGTGCCTACAATTTCTCAATCAATCCTATATTTCAGCATAATGCTTGTGGTACTGATGTAGCGTGAGCAAGTATTTCTGTATTCGTTGTTGAACACCTCAACTGATGAATCCTCTCCAAAGTCATGTCAAAGCAGTGTGCATTCTGGGAGGAACGACAGCAACAAATTGTAGCAATCCAGCCTTGTTGTTATAAAGGCATGAATCAAAAGCTCAGCATCTTGCTGAGACAGCAATGGTCTTAACCTTGTTATACTCCTGAGATGGTAATATGAGGTCTTATCAATGTAGTTGAAATGGCTCTCAAAGGAAAGCTGAGGGTCAAAAATGGTTGGCATTTATCACGGGGAATATTGCTTTGTGGAATGTCTGGGTGTAGAATTGTGAATACCTATTAAATTCTTGGTAAAGCAAGAAATATATGGTCCCCTGCTTGTAGGATAAGAGAAGAGGAAGGTGGCAGAATCAAAAGTGAAAAGGGTAAACCAGTCAAATGAGATGAAAGTCTGATATCTTAATTTTCAACCACAGGTATCAGTGTTTGTGATTGCCAGTTAGGCAGCTTCTGATTAAGTGAAGATAAGTCCTTGTCACTGAAGATAAAAGGCTTTTCGAGTGGCTGTAAGTTAAGAAGTAAAATGTTTTGCAAGAGGTTTTGTTTTGTAATCAAATCTAGGCTATGTTCATGTGAAAGGTAAGTTATAAATGACTCAGACAATTAATATCATTTAAATTAGAGCACTGAACAAGACTGTAGTGATCTGTGGTATCTATTTTTTTTATTTGAGCTTCGTACCCTGAACTTCCTTAGAAAGAAGTCAAAGCAAAATAGATGCCAGAAGACAGAGCTTTCTGTCGGAATCATCATTAGCATTCAGTGCCAACCTCATGCCCTCCAGGAAGAAGGGCAATATGCAGAGTGTTCGGAAGCCTAGCCTGTGAAGCGACAAAGAGGTGGGCATGAATCATAGCCTTGTCATTTCTAAGCTGGGAGACCTTGAGCAAGTTACTTAACCTGTTTGTGCTTGGTTTTATTATCCATAAAACCCAGGTAATATCAGTACTTGTCTCTGAAGATTTTTGTGAGGATAAAATGAGATAGCTTACAAAAAAGTGCTTCTGCAGCATGGCTCATGTCAGACTCTAAATTTTAGAAACTGAGAGATGTCTCCTTGTATTGAACCCTTTTATACCCAGTTTCTGAAGAATTGGGGAATTAGGTAAAGACAGAGGGAAAAAATGCCATTGTATTACTTATTGAGTCAGTTTAAGGGACAAATTAGCCTGCTAAAGTCATCGCCAAATTAGATAGACTCCCCTTGTTAGAGCAGCACCACCTGATCCAGGTCTCACAATCAGTGTAAAGAAAATCCTATGGGAAGTTCTTTTTCAAAAAGATGCAGAACCGAGTGAAGCATGAACACACACACACACCACACACATACCACACAGACCATGCACACACACCACAAATATATAGACACACCACACACACCACATACACACCTCACACACACCTCACACACACCACACACACACCACACACACACACACACACACACACCATATGTACATATTTAAATTAACTATGGGAGTCACTCCTTATCATCAGTACATGAAGGATTCAAAAGTTAGGAGAAATCAAGGGAGTATCATAAATGTACTCAGGAAAACAAAGGTGGGGAAAAGATGTTCTCATCTGGCATAGAGTGTTATCCTCATCACCATCATCATCGATGATAATTCATTTCCATTGCACATCATTCTATTAAGATTATCTTCTACCTTTACCTTTTAAATCATAATGTTACTATATTCATTTCTGATTACCACTATAACAAGTTACCACAAACTTGATGAGTGAAATAATACAAATTCATTTTCCTATAGCTCTGGAGGTCAGAAGTTCAAAATTAGTTTTAGTGAGCTAAAGTCAAGATGTTGACAGTCTTTGAGGGAAGAATCCTTTCTTTGCTCTGTTCAGCTTTGAGAGACCACCTATTCAGGCACTTCCTCCATCATCCCGGAGACTATCTGTTCATGTTCTTCCTCCATCATCCCAGAGACTACCAGCTTGGGTCTTCCTCCATCATCTCAGAGACCACGTGCTCAGGTTCTGCTGTTAGCACTCCATCCTCTTGCTCATCATCACCACTCCTGCTTCTGCCTCTAACCATATTGCCTCTTTCTCACAGTGACCTTTGTAATTACACTAGGCCTACCCATAGAATTCAAGCTAATCCCCCATTTTAAGAGTTCAAATTAGGTCACATCTATAAAGTTCCTTTTACCATGTAAGGTAACACAGTCATAGACTTCAAGCATCAGGACCTGGATGTCTTCGGGCGTCATTAATCAGACCGCTGCAGTGATGTTTTGATTGTCTGGATCTGCCTTGTAGCCATTTTTCATGTCATTGTGCACAGCATTCTTGTATTATTTCCTGAATCAGGCTGTAAATTAGTCTGGGATATACATCATTCTTTCATGTTTTTGTATTTTTCCTACTTTGGCACCTCACTTGTTAAAAGCAAAACAACTATTCACAATAAGCACTCAGTAAAATGTACTGATTGAAACCCATCTGAATCAGAAAGTCTTCTAAAGGAGGCATGGATACAGACTGCCTGTGTTCTAGGACCAACAAGAGCTTTGAGTTTTAATTCTATAAACACTATGGAAAAAGGAAGCAATACAATGTACTTAGTGTGAAAAATCAGAATGTAAAATCTTAGAGAATTTACTGTGGGACTGTTCAGATGAACTGGAAATCCATGAGGTCATAAATAATCTATTTTTTTAAAGGAAAAGGAATATTGCAAATCTTATGAGTGGATGTGAAAACTTATACTGCACAATTTAGCCTGCTCTCCCCATTAAACTTCAGAGGAAGGAGGGTTATTACACAGTGAGATTTATTTCTGATTCAGCTGCAAAGGTTGGTAAGAAGTATACTATGATTTGAAATGAATATGGAAACAAAATAATTCTAGCTTTCAGACACAGGTACATTTCAAATGCATGATTGTTCATCACTTATGAGTTGAATTAGAAAATTATGGAGACCAATATGTAATTTTAAGGTATTCAATTTAGGTTAATAGGTATCTAAATGAACCATGGAATTAGCTCTTAAACATATAGCCCTATTCACTATCCATAATTCTAAAGTGTGGTGATGTTATATAGATGCTCTGCATGTAATATTTTGTTATAATAAGATAAAAAGACTATCTTCTTAGCCTTGAAAATTTGTAATGGCCTTCTGTGCTTGACCTGTGCCATTTTTATGCCTTCATTTTCTTTTTTAACTTTCTTATCCAGAATACTAGAATTTAAATTGTGGAACTAGAGAGGACCCCAGAGGCCATCTTGTCAATTTGGACATTTTATAAGCAAGAACATAGTCCAAGAGAGTAAATGTTTTGCTTAAGGTCATACAGATATTGGAAGAGTTTTATTAAAAATCCCAGTCTCGGTCTCCTAGCTCTGTAGAGGTTACTCCTCATTTGGGTGCTCTCATTTAGGTATGATAATTTAAGAGTGAGCGAAGAACAAGAGACATAGCTGAGTAATGAAGCAAAGAAGGGCGAGAAGATTCTGGAAATACTGCGGTTTAAAGGAGACACAGTTTTCATTCAGTCACCTACTTTCTGTAAGTTTTCAGCTGTTAGAGCAAGAGATAGAAAGAGAAGCCTGCCCGGGGAGGTGAAAACAGGCCTGTGGTCAGTCTCAGGAGAGATGGCTGGGGAGAGGTGGCGGGGAGCACCTGGGAACATGTCCTGGAGACAGGACTATAAAAGAAGAGTGAAGAAACACTACAGAATTAGGAGAAAAGAGCATGTGTTGCAATGCTATTAACAGGGGAAAAAAAGATACATAAACTTAAAGTCCTAAACAGGACAGGGAAGGGCATTCTGCAACCATAACACACTCAAATGAACAATGTATGAAGGTAAAAAAATCTCCATGCAAGAAAAACAATCAAAGATCACACAAGAAGAGTAGAAAAGTGGTGGCTGCATATTCATGGATAAATTATATCAGTGGAAAGGACAAGCATGGTGGCACACACCTGTAGTCCCAGCACTTGGGAGGCAGAGGCAGGAGATCTCTGTGAGTTCAAGGCCAGCCTGGTCTACATAGTGAGTTGCAGGACAGCTGGGGCTACAGGGAGACCCTGTTTCATAAAGACCAAAAAAAAATGTATAGTGGGAAAGCAAAATATTCATTTGTAAAAATTAAATAAGGGGCTGGAGAGATGGCTCAGCAGTTAAGAGCACTGACTGCTCTTGCAGATTCCCAGCACCCACACGGCAGCTACAAACTGTCCTTACTTCAGTTCCAGGGGAATCTGAAGCCCTCTTCTAACCTCTGCGACATTGCATGACATGGATGCACTCACATACATGCAGAAAATACCCTCATACACATAAAATAAAAATAATAAAATATTTTTTAAATTAGATAATAAAGTCAGGGAAATTAAAAATCGTGAATGTATTTTTCTATGTATAGAGAGCAAGATATATATCCTTTGAATTGAGAATATAAATTATTTTCTATATCCAAAGGAAACTTTGCAAAAAATACATCATGCAATTGACCACAAAGCAAATCTTGATATTTGTTTCTGTATTTACATTTTTATATATTTTTTAACATTTAGTGTATGTGTGTGTATGTGTGTGTGTGTGTGTGTGTGTGTGTGTGTGTGTGTGTGTAGGTACATGTGCAACAACCCAGTTGTAGTCATAGGAAATTTTGTGGGAGTCCATTTTCTCCCTCCACCATATGGATCCTAAGTTTGTCAGGCCTGGTTGCAAGTGTCTTTATCTACTGAACCATTTTGCTAGCCTGATAAAATTTAAAACCAAAAATTTTACAAACTACTTTTTTCTGATTATATTAAAATAAAATGAGGTGAATAAATGGTGATCTTCCTCCCTCTGTCAACCTCTCTATCAGTAACTACTTGGAAATTAAGCATGTACTCACAATTAGCCTGTGAGATCAAAGACAAAAAGTAATCCAAATTATAACTCATCTAGAAAACAACTAGAAAGAATGACTACAAGATCATAGTATAGTAAATCTCAGAGATGAAAATCTACAACCTTAAAATCCTTTGGTAAGGGGGCTGCAGAGATAGTTCAGCAGTTAAGAGCACTGACTGCTCTTGCGCAGGACCCAGGTTCAGTTCCCAGCACCCACATGGCAGATAACAATCATCGTAACTCCAGGTCCAGGGGATCTGATGCACTCTCCTGTCCTCCATGGGCACTGCATGAAACAGGTATACTTACATATATGCAGGCAAAACACTCATAACAAAAAAAGATCCTTTGGTAAGTAATGAAATGAGAGGGGGTGGAGCATATTGGAAAACCTAAAGAAAATTAATCATTCCCTTTCAAAATAAACATTTCTAAAGAAAGAAATACAGAGTGAAAATAAAGCAGTTGCTGCTCTAGGAGTGAGAAAGTGGCTAACACATGCTGTGACAGAAAGCATAATGACCATTCTTTCTTTGCTGGTAGAAATATAAAATATGTAGACACAACAAAGGGTTTGGTGATTTCTCAGAAAATGCTAAAGAGAATTGTCATGTGATCCAGAATTCCACCCTAGGTATGTACCCCAAATAACTAAAATTAGGGACTCAAACAAATACTTGCCACCTACGTTCATAGAATTATTACTCCCAATAACCAAAGCATGGAGACAGCTAAGTGTCCATCAGCAGGTGAATGGATAAAGCAAATGTAGGGTGTACATACAATGGAACATTACTCAGCCTAAAAAGAAATGAAATTTTGGTACATGCCATATGCCTGGAAAACATTATTCTAAGTGTTCAAGCCACCTACACACAGGATACTTTTTTATCACTTACATGAGGTATCAGGAATAGCCAAGTTCAGAGACAGAAAGTGATCTACAGATTACCAGGGACTGGAGGAAGTGGAGAACATGGAGGATATTGTTTAATGGCTATTGAAATTCTTTTAGGAATATGGGAATTTCCCAGATATTATTGGCGGTAATCTCTGCCCTTGCCATTGAATTGTACATTCAAGTTGTTAGGATGGTAAAGCTTATGGTATGCATATTTTATGACAAAAGGCATTATGGTCAGATATTTTCTTAAACTTTACCTCATCTCAAAGCATAACTATTTCTCAAGCTATTAATTCAGTTTATATAATGGAAAATGTGTAAAGCCTTCTAAATCCATTTCTGAGGTCAATAGTATTTCAATACAAAAATTTATTAAATGCTTCAAAGCAGAAAACTACAAAATAATTTTGCATATGAGTATGTGTATGCTAATACCAAATAAAGTTATTTCAAATAAATTTGGAATTGTATCAAAATAAGAGTTACTAAAACTAACTGGAATTTATCTAGAAAGTCAAAGGTGTTTCAATACCAGAATTTTCACTGTAATTTGATTAATTAATAAACTGAAAAGGAAGAATTAATGTGAAGGGAAGCTAAATGCATGTAAGACAAAATTTCAAAGAAAACTTGAATTAAAATATTATTAGGATATTGCATTTAAATCCTTGAAATCATTTAATTTAAACTCAGACGCCAGATAAAAGTGCTTATTACTGCCATTTAATATACCACATTTTAGAAGTTGTAAGAAATTATGTTAATGGAATCAATGATAACAGTGGATGAAGGAGATTAAGTCATCTTCTCATTGATGAATATGATTATGTATTTAAAAATCTCAACACTTGTTGCATGAAAATGGAATAAATAATTTTATAGATAAACACAGGATATGATCAATGAATAGATTTTCTAGCATCAGTTAAAACTGAGACTGAAATCCACTAAAATACGGATCAGGCAGAAGTTCTTCGAATTGCACTATAAAGATATTAGAGATGCTGTGGCTCATGATTGGGACACCTTGCACCCCCTCCCCCATCTCTATGTCACAACAGAAACATCCCTGCTGCTGTTTGGAGTAAAAATTTTTTTAAAAGATTTGATTTTTAAAAAAAATTATTTTATGTGTATGATTGTTTGCCTGTATGTATACAAGTATATCATGTGTATATGATGTCTGTGGAGACCAGAAGAGGGTGTTGGATTCCCTGGAACTGGAGTTATGGATGGTTGGCCACCATGTGGATGCTGGGAACCTAGCCTGGGTCCTCTGTAAAAGTAGTCAGTGCTCTTAACCATTGAACCATTTCTCTGGTCACAAGACTTATTTTGATTTAAATTATGTGTATGTATCTGTGACTGTGTGAGAATGTGTACAGGTGTTGGCAGAGGTCAGAAGAGGGTGTTAGATCTCTTGGAGCTGGAGTTAGAGGCTGTTTCCAGTCTCCTGATATGGGTGCTGTGAACCAAACACTGATCCTCTGGAAGAGAAGCACAAGCTCTTGACTGGTTAAGCTCCATTCTGGCCCTTTGGTGCAAAACTTGAACACTACAGATTTTGTCCAATCCCCTTTATCTACTCATGGGAAGAGAGAGAGTAACAACCGAGTATCCTACTTTTTGATAAACTAAGTAACTCTCTATATAAACCCCATTCTGAATTTGCTCCTTGGAAGATTTAGAGTCATTTTGAGTTCCTGTATTAGTCACTTTTCTGTTGCTATGATAGAAACACTGACCAAAACAACTTATTAAAGGAAGAGTTTGAGCATACGGTTCCAGAGAAATTACAGTCCATCATGTCAGGGAGGCATGGTGGCTGGAGGTGGCTGGAGCAGGAGCAGCAGAAGCTAAGCTCTCACATCATTATGCAGGCACAGGAAGCAAGAGAGCAACTGGAGATTTGGCAAGGCTTAAGAACTCTCTAAGTCCACCTCCAGTGACATGCTTCCTCCAGGATAGCCACACCTTCTAAGACCTTCCAAAACAGCGCCATCATCTGGGGACAAAAGGTTCAAATGCTTGGAGGCTATGGGGGACATTTTCATTCAAACCATCACAGTTCCATATGACTGCTGGCTGTGGTTCAGTTAGGTGGTACCATTTTCACAGCCCTGATATGTGCATTTCATTGCTATGTGACCACTTTTTAAGGATTTGTTAACTTTTCTTTATTCAATTTTGGAAAGAATTTTGCATAACCCACTTGTTTCTTGCTGAAGCCTCCTAGAAGTCACTTGAAATATGTATCCTTGTGAATTATTAATTCATCCTATGACTATGCTAATCTGAGACGTCCTCTCACAACACTGGATACAATGACTCCAGGAAAAAACTGGTCTGAAAGGCAGAGCACTTGGAGGAGCAGAGAAAGTGAGTGTAGTCTGTGTACAGTCAGGGAAGGGCAAAGAGTAAGTTTAACAACTGCAATTAAGGCGCTATGTCCCCAGGTAGAATACAAAATTTGAACACAAAGAGGCAGACTTATTTCTCATCGTGGGAAAGAACTTCCCATCTTCAAAGGCTGAGAAGGGGTGCAGAAAGGTGAGAGGGATCCTTGTTTGGATGACATTAAAGCTCCTGCTTCTCAATATTGTGTGGCTGTCTCTGTGTGCTTGAGATGGGAGCATATTTATGCAGCGGAGAACAGAGTAAACTGGAGCTGAAGAAATAGCTCATAAAGACCTTCTTGACTCTTGCCATCCCACAGCTATTGTAAAAATTTGGGGAAAATGGGTGTGGAAAAAAAAAAAACCATGATTGTTACTATTGATATGCCTACATAAGGAAAACAAAGACTGAGGAAACGAAGCAAACAGAGACACATGAAAATGAAGGAGGCAGGGTTTGTCTATTTGTTATAACTAAGGACTATATATATATGTATATATATAATATAAAATAATACTTGACAAACCCTTATATTGAAATACATTTTTAGAGACAAAGAAATGAAACCTTCATTGATTGCATTAGGCATTTTGTTTCAATAAATTTTATTTAATATTTGTCAATATTTCTGTTTCAATTGTTTC
>NW_008335967.1:480478-551225 GCF_000622305.1 Nannospalax galili | reverse complement strand
ATATGCTTCATATAGTTATACTAGGTGTATTTGTAGTTTGTTATACCACAATCTTTATTGTTGAGTTTCCAGATAGAATAAGCCCCAAATATTGCACAGGACATATTTATATTTTAAAAAGTACTGGTCATTTGAAGTTCAAATTTAATTGCTAATGCTGAGCTGGACCTGGTGGTACATACCCATAATCTACTTTAGAGGCAGAGGCAGGTAGACCAGGAATTATAGGCTAACCTTGGCTCTGTAGTGAGTTTGAGACCAATCTGGAATACACAAGACTTGGTCTCAAAATAATCTATTAAAAATTGTGAATTCAGGCAAACATTATTAAGGAGTTGTTTGTGGGGGTTCCCCTTATTCTTGGTATCTGGGTGAAATTGGTACTAACTTCATCAGTTAGCACCTACAGACATTTCAGGTTTCTGGTGAACTTACAAGGAGATCCTAGCTGCAGGTCTTTCAATAATTTTGTTTCTATGCCCTTGAGTACTGCATCTGACATACAGCTTCTCAGTATAACATGCTGCTCAGCCCTTCAGTCTTTGTGGACAATGCCGCACTGCACTGCCCTGCCTGCATGTGTGCTGCATGTAGCTCTGCCACAGCAGATACACATAACAGAATAAATCTGCTGTTTCATTTGTTTCCTTGGATCACCACTAGAAGCAGCAACATCCTAAAACCCCACCTTTCTCTCTGAACTGGAATCTCTTTTTCTAGTAGTCCATGGATAGATAAATTCTTTCCTGAAACTTTGGAATCAGCCTACTCTTAGGCCTCCGTGCTGGGAATGGGGTGGAAAGAGGATTTGACTTCTCTAAAAATTAAACCATTTTCTTCAAGAGAGATGGATCCTCTTGAGGGGGGAATTCTGCTACCAGCTGTGAAGGTAATGCAATTCTCCACCTTATTACCTGCTTACTATAAGTGTAAAATCAAGTCTACAAGAAAAGTTGGGTTCAGTAATACGTTACGTTAGAAAAATCAGCATGAATTCATGTCCTTAAAAGACTTATTTTCTATCCATGTCATTATTATAAATGGCCAAACAGCAGGAGCACTACATTAATTTATTAGCAACTCTTTCGTGCACCCCTAGCACAAGACTTTTGATCCCTGACTGGTAATTGACTCTAGGTTTCATACAAAGACAAAATGAGATGATTGAAAGCAACTCGTCTTTGACCAGGAATCAAGGTTGCTTCTTGAAACATCAGGAGCCTTAATGGCGAAAGAGCCAACAAACAGTAATAATGCTAAACTGGAACAAGAATGCTGTAGAAAGTCCTGAGTTCACAGTAATAGTCAAGAGAGAAACCAAGATGTGCAAGGAGGTGCTTGCAACACAACACACAAATGAGCCTAAATGTATTCTTCACAGCCTGACTTACTTGTACAAGTAGGAGGACAATGAAATATGATGTTCAATCCTCTTTGTGTGACCTCCGTTTGCATATTTTCAGCACACATGCATGTATACATGTTTGTTTTGTGTAAGAATAAAGGAAGGACTGAGACATGTGAATGAACCAAGATAACAAAAGATTTCCACAGTGAGGTAGACCTTCTTCTTCAGAAGAGACCAGGAAAGGAGGATACATTAAATGGTAAAGGAGCCATTACCATTAAGGTCTGATATGATAATCACAGTGTATCAGAGTTGATTATAGTAATGCACACACAGGGCAATTACTAAATAAAGGTTTAAAAAGTATAAATGGACCACGGAGGAAAAGCAAACCCAAAGAGTCAGTTCTTCCTTTCCTAGGAGATGAAACATCCACTGGTCAGGAATGAAATTCTAATTTTATACTAATTTTGAAATAAAATTCTAATGAGAATTGTATATATTAATACTTAGGCCAATACGTCACACTTTTAAGGCAATGGTATACTTTCTGGCTGTGAGAAACCAGAAAAGGTAAGTCTTCCAAACTTAAACTTTGTATTAAAGGCATTAATGCCTGGGGCTTACAATAGAAGAAGAAAAGTTGATATAAAAAGGTATTTGATCTAAGCCGGGCTTGGTGGTACATGCCTGTAGTCCCAGCACTTGGGAGGCAGAGGCAGGCAGATCTCTGTGAGTTCAAGGCCAGCCTGGTCTACATAGAGAGTTCCAGGACATCTGGGGCTACAGGGAGACCCTGCTTCCAAAAGACAAAACAAAAACAAAAACAAGACACCGAAATTTGGTTCACATTGGATCATATTATCAAATTTTACTCTCTAAACATAAACGAACCAGCCAATAACCCGATTTTGATATTCTTTTTAAATGAGCATAAAATAATAAGTTTCACTATGGCATTTCATACTGTACACCATTATGCATTATTCTTATACACCACCTCCACCTCCCTAATTTCCTCTGTCCCCCTCTTGCTGGCTCCCTCCCCCCTAACTGTTTCCTCCTGCTCTGCTCCATGCCACATGCATTCTGCTTCTCTTTCCTCTCTCCTCTTTCTCTTAAGCGCTTTCTTTCCTCACTACCCTCTTTCAACTTTCATGACCTACAACCCCACACATGCACATACATATATACATGAATTTAAATTTATAGTCTTCATATGAAAGAACACCTGTGGCATTTAAGTTTGGCTTATTTTGCTTAACATATTGACCTCCAGTTGCTTCCATTTTCCCTGAAACTGTCAATTTCATTATTATTTATGTCTGAATAAAATTCCATTGTGTATGTGTAGCTCATTTTCTTTAAATCCATTCTGGATTCTGGATTTTTGAGATGGCTTTTTTTTTCTTTTAGATCCATAAATAGTTTTTTTTTAAAACAAAATCTGTAGAAATATTATGAACATTGGTTCTGGTAAAATTTCAGAAAGTTTAGGAAAATATTAGAAAAACTCAAACCCTGGAAAGCTATGAAAATAATAATCAACTTGATGTTTCCCTCAAGATTAACATTTTGCCACCAGTATTGTCTTTTGGTCTCAATCAGCTATGAATCCCTGAATTACTGTGTTTGTGCATGTTTAATTTGATACTTAGGGTATTTCAAACCTTCAAAAGAATCAATTATACAAATTACTAATTTCAGTTTAAATTGTTTAAAGGAGTTTAATTAATCAAATTTGTAGTCAATAATTTAATGACCAGAAAAATTAATTTTCTATGAGTTGCTATGTAGATCTGTGTACTTGACATATCAAGCATTGAATAAAAAGAAATAATTATACTGAGTCAAAATGACTTGAGATTAATTATGAAAAAAGTTAATTTTCTTTCATTGTATTTGCAAATATGTTCTGTGGGGCTAATTCTCCTGTTTCTGTTGAAAACGGGGACAAGTTCATGGTTCTGTTAATAATGATTACTTTATGTTCAGAAAATTTCAAGTTAATAATTAAAATATTTAATATTTGTACTAATCAGATCTCAGAACTTGAAGCTGAAATCTCTTCCTGTTCCTAACTTGAGCCCATGGCTGGCAGGAAATCTATAACTGGGAAAAGATGTGGTTGAGTATTTCTGATTCACCTCCTTTCCTGGATGTGATCAACTATATTTCTGGTCACTTTTTAGTCAAAGAACAGGTAGGAAGAAGGAGGCAGGAGAGTTTAACTGACTGATATTGTCATTAGCTGGCAAATGTACTCTTGACCTGAAGTAGAGTATTCTTTTAAGAATTATGAGGAGCTGGGCATGGCAATTTACAGCTTTAATACCAGGACTCGGAAGGCAGAGGCAGGTGGAGCTCTCTGAGACTGAGGTCAGCCTGGTCTATATAGTGAGTTCCAGGTCATCTATTGGCAGTTAAAAGGCAGATGATCAGTTTCTTAGAAACTTCCTTTTTCAAGTCTGTATACAGTTCAGTGTTTTCTTTAAAATGCAGTGTCTGTAGCTGTGTATGCTTGTTCACACTTACAATCCCAGCACTTGGGAGGTAGAGAAGAAGGCTCAGGAGTTTAAGATCATTCTTGGCTACATAGCAAATTCAAGACCAGACTGGGCTATATGAGATGCCGTCTCATAAAACAAAAGCATAACCAATTATGAATAAATAAATAAATAAATAAATAAATAAAAAATAGAATGCTTATTATGCTCTTTTGCTTCTTTCAGACTTTCTTCAACCGTCATACAAAGTACAACTTGAGTAGTATCGCATCACATCAATGCCTGGGGAGTTTTAAACAAATAATGAATAGAGTAGTTCCCCAGCTGAAAGTAGTAAGTTAGAAGAACCCATCTGAAACCCTCTAAGTCTGTAGTATTAAAACCCTATAGCTAGTGCCTGTTAGTCTTGTCCACCAATTTGACAAAGATTCAGAATCACCTGAAAGTCAAACCTCTGGGCATGTTTGTTAGGGTGTTTCTTGAGACATTTAACTGAAGTGGCAAGATCACTATAAATGTAGTAGCAGCGCTCTGTGGGCTGGGGTCTCACACTGAATAAGGGAAAAAAAAACAGATGAAGAACCAGCATTAAACTCATTCTAGTGCTTCCTGAGTGCATACAGGATGTGACAGGCTCCCTTGTGTCTAACCTCCATTCTTCCTCTCTGGGGCTGATTGTTTTCTCAACCTGTGAGCCAAAATAAACCCTTATAAACCCTTCTGTTGTAGTATGACCTCTCCCCTCCAGGCATAATGTGATCTTCTCATCTCCAGTTGTGAGTGAAGGTTGCCTTGCTTAGAAGCCATGGAAACTACTGAACAGAACAATACAGAGGCAGTATTAAGATCAAGCTATACCTTACTCTAAATTACCTCATAATGTGTTTTGAAAAGTGACTGTTCAGGCTGTGCATTGCCCTAAGAGAATCCATTCTTACAAGCAGCTTTTGATTCCATTTTGAGGGTGGAGGATGATTGCACACCTGGACAGACCTATAAACACCATCATCCGTCCAGCACTTCCCATGCATTATAGACTGATAAACGACTTATTCCTGATAGTGGAAAGTGTGCCACTCTATAAACTTACCAGGGTTACTAATATAAGTTTAACAGGGTGAGTTGAGACTGTAGGGGCACATGGGTGTATTAAGATCATACCATGGAAACCAGACCCAAGAACTTATTAGATACACCAAATCGAGGAAAAGGTATATGACCTCTTGCCTAGACTTAGTAAAGTGGTGCATGTCTAGCATTGAAATGGCACATTCCCGCTGAGCTGCCATCTGACACCCAATCTGTGTGTGAAGGACCAAACAGCAGAGAACTCCCAGTAATCCCAGGAGCTTCAGCTCCATTAGGTTCCCTGCTGTGATGCAGCTGACCCAGCTGTCATCAGCTGGTCCATTTGTTCACCCATTTGGCCCTGGACTCACTGTTCCTGTTTGGCTCTGGTACTGCCCTTTGGTCTCTGTAGGTGACTAAGTCTTTACTCTCAACCTTGACTCTGCTGCTGCCTGATTCTATAGTCAGAGCTTCTTCCCTGAGATAACTTATCAATTCTTCTCTATTTCCATTTCTATCTGCCCACGTCTGAAACATCTCTAACCTGGTGTAGCCTCTTTAACTTGTATTCATTTTGTAACTCACATTTATACACACACATACACACACACACACACACACACATGCATTCATGCACACACACTGTGATGTGTGATGAGTGTTAATGTTAGTATTTAAAGTTGTAATAAAATAACTTGCATTCACCTCAGCCAGATTACCAAGACAGGCAGGATTATGGGCAAGTTGCAGCCATTGCACCTTGCAAATATATTATCATCAAATAAATTCTGACATTGTGGGAAGACAAAAACATGGTCTATATTTCCAACATAGTGCACTCAAGAAAGGTAGCTAGGTCTGTGGTGATTGTAATGGAGTTGGTAACACTTCTTAGTAGAAGGAGTAAGGGGAAGGGTCACAGGACTGTCACCTGGGATTCCAGCTATTACTTCTTTCTGACCTCTCCCAGCTGCAAGTGATCTTGGGATATACTAAAGTATAGAGGAAATAGGTTAACTGAAGGAGGGATTGCAGGATGCAGTTTCCATGAGGTTTTCATCCATGATAGTATTGGAGCTTTGTGGTAATGAAGCTGTTTTGGGTGTTTCCACACTTCCATGAGTAAACTCTCACTCATGCTCTGTAAATAAACCCAATATGCTCATTGGTTCACCAAGTTGGACTTTGGTGGAATCAAACTTTGATTTATTGTTGGTGCCCTATCAGAAGTGAGTAGACACTTGTTCACATATTCCCAAGAAAAGTAACACAATACATTAAGTTGTTTTGCCACGTATTTATGTCACAGCAACAAGAATAGTAACTAATAGCACACACATATCTATTGTGGAGAGCCACAGCCTCCGCCGCCATTACAAGATGGCGCCGGTATCCGGACCTTCTTAAAAGTAAACATCCTGCCACACCCATAAGGGGCGTGCACAAGAGCCTGCTTTCCCCCGCCTCCTCCCGTGGCGTGATCTCCAGCAACCAATCCGCTTCTTATGATCTCCAGCAACCAATCCGCTTCTTATGATCTCCAGCAACCAATCCGCTTCTTATGATCTCCAGCAACCAATCCGCTTCTTATGATCTCCAGCAACCAATCCGCTTCTTATGATCTCCAGCAACCAATCCGCTTCTTATGATCTCCAGCAACCAATCCGCTTCTTATGATCTCCAGCAACCAATCCGCTTCTTATGATCTCCAGCAACCAATCCGCTTCTTATGATCTCCAGCAACCAATCCGCTTCTTATGATCTCCAGCAACCAATCCGCTTCTTATGATCTCCAGCAACCAATCCGCTTCTTATGATCTCCAGCAACCAATCCGCTTCTTATGATCTCCAGCAACCAATCCGCTTCTTATGATCTCCAGCAACCAATCCGCTTCTTATGATCTCCAGCAACCAATCCGCTTCTTATGATCTCCAGCAACCAATCCGCTTCTTATGATCTCCAGCAACCAATCCGCTTCTTATGATCTCCAGCAACCAATCCGCTTCTTATGATCTCCAGCAACCAATCCGCTTCTTATGATCTCCAGCAACCAATCCGCTTCTTATGATCTCCAGCAACCAATCCGCTTCTTATGATCTCCAGCAACCAATCCGCTTCTTATGATCTCCAGCAACCAATCCGCTTCTTATGATCTCCAGCAACCAATCCGCTTCTTATGATCTCCAGCAACCAATCCGCTTCTTATGATCTCCAGCAACCAATCCGCTTCTTATGATCTCCAGCAACCAATCCGCTTCTTATGATCTCCAGCAACCAATCCGCTTCTTATGATCTCCAGCAACCAATCCGCTTCTTATGATCTCCAGCAACCAATCCGCTTCTTATGATCTCCAGCAACCAATCCGCTTCTTATGATCTCCAGCAACCAATCCGCTTCTTATGATCTCCAGCAACCAATCCGCTTCTTATGATCTCCAGCAACCAATCCGCTTCTTATGATCTCCAGCAACCAATCCGCTTCTTATGATCTCCAGCAACCAATCCGCTTCTTATGATCTCCAGCAACCAATCCGCTTCTTATGATCTCCAGCAACCAATCCGCTTCTTATGATCTCCAGCAACCAATCCGCTTCTTATGATCTCCAGCAACCAATCCGCTTCTTATGATCTCCAGCAACCAATCCGCTTCTTATGATCTCCAGCAACCAATCCGCTTCTTATGATCTCCAGCAACCAATCCGCTTCTTATGATCTCCAGCAACCAATCCGCTTCTTATGATCTCCAGCAACCAATCCGCTTCTTATGATCTCCAGCAACCAATCCGCTTCTTATGATCTCCAGCAACCAATCCGCTTCTTATGATCTCCAGCAACCAATCCGCTTCTTATGATCTCCAGCAACCAATCCGCTTCTTATGATCTCCAGCAACCAATCCGCTTCTTATGATCTCCAGCAACCAATCCGCTTCTTATGATCTCCAGCAACCAATCCGCTTCTTATGATCTCCAGCAACCAATCCGCTTCTTATGATCTCCAGCAACCAATCCGCTTCTTATGATCTCCAGCAACCAATCCGCTTCTTATGATCTCCAGCAACCAATCCGCTTCTTATGATCTCCAGCAACCAATCCGCTTCTTATGATCTCCAGCAACCAATCCGCTTCTTATGATCTCCAGCAACCAATCCGCTTCTTATGATCTCCAGCAACCAATCCGCTTCTTATGATCTCCAGCAACCAATCCGCTTCTTATGATCTCCAGCAACCAATCCGCTTCTTATGATCTCCAGCAACCAATCCGCTTCTTATGATCTCCAGCAACCAATCCGCTTCTTATGATCTCCAGCAACCAATCCGCTTCTTATGATCTCCAGCAACCAATCCGCTTCTTATGATCTCCAGCAACCAATCCGCTTCTTATGATCTCCAGCAACCAATCCGCTTCTTATGATCTCCAGCAACCAATCCGCTTCTTATGATCTCCAGCAACCAATCCGCTTCTTATGATCTCCAGCAACCAATCCGCTTCTTATGATCTCCAGCAACCAATCCGCTTCTTATGATCTCCAGCAACCAATCCGCTTCTTATGATCTCCAGCAACCAATCCGCTTCTTATGATCTCCAGCAACCAATCCGCTTCTTATGATCTCCAGCAACCAATCCGCTTCTTATGATCTCCAGCAACCAATCCGCTTCTTATGATCTCCAGCAACCAATCCGCTTCTTATGATCTCCAGCAACCAATCCGCTTCTTATGATCTCCAGCAACCAATCCGCTTCTTATGATCTCCAGCAACCAATCCGCTTCTTATACGTCATAAATGGGACCTTTGGGGCATATATAAGCAACAGCTCTCCCACTTCTCGGCGTCTTTGGTCTTCAGTCTTCAAATACACTGCTGCAGAAGGATCCTGATTTGTCCTCCCGCGTCGTTCTTGCTGGCGAGACGGAAAGCGGTCGGGGACAATCTATAAAAAGGCTTAATTTTTAAATCAGGCACAGAATAAGATTAGCAACAATAAATAACGAACAGAGCAATTATACTCTAATAAAAATATTTATAATCTTTGAGCTATTTACTTTTGGAATTTTCCATTCTACACATCTGTCTTCAGTTGACTATGGATTACTGAAAACTCAGAAAGTAAAACTGCATAAGAAAGTGGCATAAATGATGCAGGAATGAGATTTTTTTTCTTAATGTTCCATTAGCATGGTCTTTTATATTTGCAATTAAGTTATCACTGCTGGGAGATCAAGTCAGAGCTACTTTAGAGCTTTTTATTGGAGGAGGGATCATAGGTCTTGGTTGTTAATTAACAGCACAGGAGTACTCTTGTCTCCTTAGGTCTTTAATGGAAATCTCAGCTTGAAACCTTAGCACCTCTACTACTAGGAAGGATCCCTGAGGTATCAGGTGGTGCTTCTTTCATTTAAGAGCATTTATGGGCACCACTCAGAAGGATTTTCCTTGAAATGACTTTAAGTCAGTGTTTAATAAACTTTATTTTGAAGTCATCCTTTGTTTTGCTTTTTGCTTTTTGGAGACAGTGTCTCCTTGTATGCCCCGTTGGCCTCAAACTTGCTATGCAGATCAAGCTAGAATCAATCTTACAGAGATCTGCCTGCCTGTGCCTCCTAAGTGCTGGGATTAAAGGTGTGTGCCACCACACCTTGGCTTGGAGCCATCATTTTAAAATATTTGAATCGAGCACAAAGATTTCCAAGCATAAATGTTCTCATTTGTCAGCATCTTAATAAAGACTGAAAAATGGTTGAAGGCACACACTTGAATGTATCATTTTTCTTTCATGAACAATCTACTGATTTTCAGAATCCAAAGAAGTGATACCCATCCCTTCATCTTAGCTCTGTGAGACTGACTGAAGGATGTGCTCCAATATACTCTATCCAGAAGGAAGATGCACTGAAGGTTCTTTCTTGGGTGTTAGAGGCATGAAGCAGCATCCAACCCCAAAGGTGGTAATTCTCAAAGTGTGCTTGTTTAAAACATTGCTTTAAACATTTTCCCTGGGCAGTTGGAAAAGGAATATAAGTTTTACAAAGTCATTTGTCTTCTTTTTTGACTTTACTCGCAATCTCATGACATTTCTGTCTTGTTTAATGCTAGCTATGACAGGTAAGTTTTGCAGATACAATTGTTCAGAAAGCCAGTGTTGATGTCCACAGGAGATTTAGCATCTTGGTCAAAAAGGACTCTGGACACATCACGCAAAATCCTGTTTGCCATCAGTGTGATGTGGGTTGATCACATGTGAGTCCTACAGCATCTTTTTCTTCTGAAACAATCACTAGTAGCTTTGATTCATTTCTCATTTTCTTAACAATCTGTCATGGACTGTGGGAATGTTCATGTCTAGGATGGTAAACCTAACCTGCCTGAGGGGCGGAGTGACTTGGTGGGATCTGGAAAGTTGAGTAAAAATATTCATGTCACTAAATGATTCATTTAATTTTGGATGTTTCCTTGAGTTTTTTCTTGCCTATGTATTTCATTCTGACTTATTTCTTTGCCCACCATATGTGGGGACAGTGGCTTCCTCAGGGCTTCTTCATGCCCCCATTCAAACTTTAAGCTGCTGCTTCATTTCAGTCACTTTCACAATGGACTAATATGAGGCATAATCAATTGTAGTCCCCAGGACCGTAGGCGTGTGCCCTGGAAGGGCCATACCTTGTAACCAGAATGATTTAGGTAGCCAACCAGACGCCGGCTTCCCCCTGTTTGTCTCTCCCATTCCTTCAGGACTCACCATACTACCTGAACAGGCTCTGGTTTGCTGATCAACTGCATATGGGGTTCTAGATGATCAATTTAAATCCAGAGTGCTTGGGAGATATCTCTCTAACAGATAGTGATTGGGAAACAATTCAGGAAGAAGCCAGGTTGCTAGAGCCCTTCAACTGCATTCCAGTATCCACAATTTAAAGCCACAGTTTCTCTTTGCATTGTGTTCAAAGACCCACATCCGAAGGAGCCAGTGTCATTAAGCACGCGGCATTGTCCCATTCTCTGGCTTGTAGAAGTGTTAGGCAGCACAGAAAACCTCACTTGACATTAGTTTAAGCTTTCTTTCCTCTCTTCCCTTTTCTCTTTCTTTCTGTCCTGTTTCGTACCTCTGAAGCAGAGCTTAGGAGCTTTAATCTTTACCCTAAGCTTCATGTCCTAGAAGAGACCTACCAAGGTGGTGGTCATTATGAGAGCCAAAGTCTTCACTGAACTTTCAGTGTTTTCTGAATTTATAGCACCTATTAAGCAAAGCTAAAAAGAAACAAAACCTAATCAATATCATTAGGGTTCAATGTAATATGCATATAACAGCTGCTAATATGTAAACATATTCTATAAACTATATAAATTTAACATGTTTACAATGTAAAAATAGAATATGTATGATTTCTAATCATGAAACGGTTATTGAGATGCTCAAGTTCTTGACTGCTGTTAGTTGTAATGAGGGAACAGAGTGGAGAATGTAACAAGCTCTTCATTTCTGTGTCTAGATTTCATTTCCAACAAGTAATCTGGTATCTTCTGTACTGTCCTTGCTGCTCCTAGCTCTGCAGGAAGATCCAGGTAGTGACTACAGAGTTCTCTCTTCTGTACTGATTGAAACCTCACGTAGAGTGTTCCTCTCTGTGTTTCAGAAATAGGGTAATTGAAAAATCAGTAAGTTATAGACCTGATTTGCTTCTTAAGTAGAACTTTGTAGTTTTTAGACTTGTAACTGATAGGCCTAACAGTGTGAATGAAAATTCTTGGAAGAAAACTACACCTGCTTGACCACAAGCTGATTAGGCTGTCAGGAATTATGGAGAAACTGGAATGTTGCAGGTCTAGGGCCTAATTATAAACAATCTTGGGCTATCTCAGGTCCTTTATTAGCCATTTATTGCCCATCTCTTTATGTGACTTAACATCTTTATAACTGTTAGGTAATCCTTTGGAATGGATGAACAGATCTCTAGCTTCCACCAATCAAAAGGCTAAGAGTGCCATTAGATATCGTATGAAGACTAAGGCTGAGATGTTCCCATTTTCTGTAACCTACCTTCTTTTTGGTTTAAAAAGTATCTTGGAACTGGAAAAATGGCTCAGCAGTTAAGGGCACTGCTGCTCTTAAGGAGGACCCTTATTTGGTTCCCAGCATCCACATGGCAGCTAACAACTGCCTAAATCCAGTTCCAGGGGATTGGATACCTTCTTCTAACCTCTGTAGGCATTACATTCACTACATTTATGCAAGCAAAACACATACACATAAAATAAAAATAAATAAAAAAATTAAAAGAAATAAAAAGTGTCTTGATTTATGACTTATTTGTTCTATTACTATAAAAACTTCATGAAACTATTGCCACATTAGAAAATGGAATTTGGGTTAACCTGATCTGCGTTCCTAGGCCGTGGTTACCCATATTTGGATCCAGAAAAAATTCTCTCTTATATCACTTGTGGTAAGAGCTGTATTTTTGTGTTGACAATATAGTACAATAGTTGCTTTCAGAAGAACACCCTTTTCTTTAGGAAGCATCGAACATAAAAAACAAAATCATCTTTCACTCCAAAGAAGGAAATTTCTAGGCATAAGGACAATGGCTTGGAGAGAGAGTAACTGCGATAATAACAGCTGTGTTGAAGCTGACAGGGTCCACACAATCATGCTTTTGAACCTTGTCTTTTCCATTTCTCTTTAACTTTCAGCAACATTTGCCATTTTTAAGTGAATTTTGTTTCCATCTGCACTGAAAATCAGTGAAGATGCGTATTGATCAAATATAATGGTTCAGCTTGATTGTTCTGATGTATAATCATTCCAGTAATAGTGTTCTTAGAGAAAGTGACAAGTTAGCTTTCATTTTCTTTCAGTCTTAAAACAGAAACAGGTCAACAAAGAGGTAAGTGACAGAATTTAATAATCAAGTTTTCCACATTTTAATTTTCAGGCTGTGTTAACAAGAGCAGGACCTCATCTGGCCCTGTGTACGTGGATGTCACACACATATACATGTTTCTTCATTCAGAGATATGTCAGCTGTTTTTATAGATCTTCCAGCAAGGAAAGCTTAGTTGGAGGTGCTAAATTAATTGGCTACCCAGCGCTCTCCTAAATCCTTTTCTTGTATGTTGATGGCTACATTCTTATTTACTTTCCAAAAATTGAAAGGGTTTGGTAAAAACTTGTTTAGTTTTTAAATCTTGTTATGTTGAATAAAGAAGTTCATGTTTTTACTTTTTAAGAAATAAATGTATTTTATGTGATTATTTTTCCTTTGAAATATTGATTCATTTCTTTTGACAGATAGGAAAATGTGATGTAACCTTAATTTTGCTGTTTCTAAAATGGCTGTGCATCTCATAAGGAGCTCACTATTTCTATATATCATCATCATCTATCTATCTATCTATCTATCTATCTATCTATCTATCTATCTTCTACCTACCTATCTATCTATCATCTATCTATCATCTATTATCATCTTTATATATCAAGCAATTGAAGCTCCTGGGACAGAAATCAAAACTGCTAATTTTTTAAGAGTTATGATTGTCCATTTTAGGAAATAAACCCTGGGTCTGAAATGAAATTGGAGAAGATACTGTATTAAAATGAGGAAATCTGTGGTACTATAAGGACAATATTCTTTAATAAAGTTCAAAGAATGATGTGAAAAATACAGTAGTCAAAGAAAATGTATAAGAGAATAATTAGTGCCTTCTATGCAGCTCACTTTTGGAGAACATTTTAGATGCTTATCTTCTGGAAAATGGGGTAAATACCTAGAACTATCCAATTAAAAAGTAAAATAAAATAAAGGAAGCTGAGGACCCACTTCAAGATGAAGAACTACAGGCAAAATGAATGCTGAGGGATGGAGATTCAGTTCTCTGTAGGGACTACCTCCCTTAGAGGCTCTCTGATTCCAGGTGGGTAGCCCTAAACACAAGTACACATGAACACCACTAAATGAATCCTGTGCACCATATATGTGTATTTATAAATGTATGCATGTATGTGTAGCAATAATAATAAAAATAGAGGACAAGATATTGAGAGGAGATGGGGAGGACATTGGAAGAGTCAGAGAAGGACCTGGAGGGTTGGAAATAATCCAAAGACAATACTCATGTATGAAATTCTCAAAAATAGAATATAAAAATTAAAAAATAAATGAATATTTTGGTATTATATTTACTTTCTATGGCAGATGGTCTTGGCTTTTGGTTATTTTTAGGTAAAAAGCTTTGAAGTCTTGGGTAATGGAATATTCTGTCCTTAGATGATGCCCTCAGCTGCATTTCTCTAGTAAGCACTTTGGAAAAGACTTGTTCAAGTCATCTCCAAACCCAGCACCTCCCGTGTATCAACTACATTTTGTTATACATATAAATATGAGTTACTTAGAAAAATCTAATATATCTAAAATGTAGGCACCTTATTTAACTGACATAAAATATCTGAGGGGGAAGCTACAGCTGTATAATCAGGTCATTCATTTGTTATTCAAATATTTGCCTGGTTTTATAGTATGAGACAAGCAAATTCAGTGATGTCTTTTAAAGGCTGGAGCATAACAGGCTGCCCTTAGGATTTCCGAGGTATGGTAGTTATTAATCACTTAAATTAGTGAAATTATCTTTGAATCAAGTCATTGACTGTCCTAATCGAAGCTACTTCTTGACAAGTATCTTTCATGTGTAGCATCATTTTTACCGGTTAAATGGAATCTTCTAAAGATGCTTTGCAAATCAATTTTATTTGAAATGATCAAGTCACATTAATTGTTTTGGTTCACTTCTAATGTATTAGTTATCTCAACTCAAATAATGAATACAGTTGATTTAGAATGCTTTAGAAAGGGTTTTAATGTTAAGTATCTAGTAGTTAAAATAGTTACTTAAATCCTGGTAGTGGATTTCTCTTTCCACCCATTTTTGCTTCATCAGCTGCCTAAACAATGGCAATATTGGGTATTTTTGTGCAAAATTTAATTGGAAACTTAAGTTCCGATGTTTTTAGGACTCGTATCACTTCACTCATTGCCAGTTCTACCTGTTTGTTTGTGGGGGAAGCTTCTGCAGCTGCAAGAGAGTCCGAGGGACCATGACATAGACTTTTCTGGTGTTTGCCTTTAAATAACCAAGTTTCTAAAATAGACGTTTTTGTTGTTTATTTATTTATTTTTTTGGTTATCTTCATTGCTTGTTCATTTTGCAGGACACTTACAAATAATTGAGCAGCAATAAATATATAAAATGAATACAACCATTTAGGTAAAAGTTCACCATGAGAATACGTGTTATAATCTGAGCTCCAGGATGTGGATAGTTGTCAACATAGATTCATTTTAGTGAACACAGGCATCTATACATTCATCATACATACATAGTACTAACAATATCTTATTATTTTTATAGATTGTGTTACATTAATTCATGCATAAATCAAATATTTTTTAAAAAATTAAAAAAGAATCATTAGTGTGTGTGCACATGTGTGCATTTGTATGCACACACTTGCACATGCATGCCACAGTGTGGAACAGGTTGGAAAACAACTTTGTGGAACGAATTCCTCCTTCCACCTTTGCATGGGTTCCGGTGACTGAATTTATGTCACCAGAATTGTGCATCAAGCACCTTTATCCTCTGAAACATCTTGTCAAATGTCCTTCAGTAAAGAAGTGAGGATGCTTCAGGAGCTATTTGCCTGATGTTGATATGCTCATATCGACAGAAAAACATGGATCCGAGTCTGGTGGAGTGATGCATGCCTTTAATACTGGCACTTGGGAGGCAGAGGCAGGCAAACTTCCAAGGCTAACTTGGTCTATATAGCAAGTTCTAGGGCTACAGGGAGAACTTATCTCAAACAAACAAGCAAACTGAACTAAACAAACAAACAAAAACAAAACAACTGCTCTCCCTCCAAAAATCAGGTACCTGGAAAGATAAACTTGAAGTGTCTTACTTTTAAAATTCTATAAGCTAATGTATCACATGTCTCATTTACACAAATTAGATTGAAAACTTTGGATTTCTGTTCTCTTGCTTATCCGCAGGCAATTGTTCTGATTTATTCTAGATTACTCTTGTACACCTTGCTTCTGGCAAATATATTTTCATTATTTAACATCCAGCTGTGCGACTTCTTGTCTAGGGCACATCTTTTCCCACTAATGTTGAACTGAATGTCCATACTCCTGATTCTTTTTAGTTCATATGTGAATCTTATAGAGAGCTGGCCATATCAAATTCATCACTCTTGTCCCAGCACCCAGGATAGCATCTCCAGATGGCAAATGGATATTAGCTGAATGAGTCAATAAATTAAGAATATGTCAACCTCACATGCAGTCATTTTGAAACCCCTTGGAAGATCAGTAGAATATGAGACATGATTAGAAGGCAATTATAAGTTATTAGTATCTTCCTTTGGTAATTCCTCCTAGAGTATCAGAAACATTACAGATCAATTATAAATTCAAGAACATGAGTTCATAATAGTAATTTAAGAGGAGTCTAAATAATCTGGAAACAGATGATGAGAAAGTAGTAAGAGGCAGCATAAAGGAAACATGCTAAAGTGTAAAGCAGAGACAAATGGTAGTAAAGGGGGGAGAAAGCTGCATTTCTTCTGACCTCTAAACCGCTGCTTCGTTCCACACTGTGTGACAGCACAGAGGGCTTACTGCCAATGGGAAATGGTGGTGCTACGGACACTTCACATTTCAACTACTCGTTTGCACTTTAGGGTGCTCTCATTTAAGGTGAGCCGCTTTAAACCATGAGGCTTCAGGGGTGCTGAGACTTTGCCTTAGACTACCAGAGAAGTTTTTTCATATTCGGGCAGAGCACTGTTCAGTCCGTGCTTGCCTAAAACATATCCACAAAGTTATTCTCTCTTTATCTTTTATGTTTCTCCTGCCTCTTTCACCTTTTAACCTATTCCCTCTGATTAATATGGATTCTTTGTAGTTTTCTTTAGTCCTGGTCTACTAGTAGTGTATATCTTCAAGGGTTTCTTTAGTGGGGGATCTTAAAATGACTTTATTTTGTCCTCATTCTTAAGGATTGTTCAGCTGTGTATGCGGAGTTCAATGCTAATACAGAATTCCATGCTAACATGGCATTCTATGTCATTTCTCTCTTTATATTGTGGGGTTTCACTGCCTTCTAGCTCTCCCTATTCTGATTGACAAATCTCCCATGCTAAAAGCAAGTCCTTTATGGGAGGTGGGTGTTTTCTGATTGTTTTTAAAATTGCTTTGTGGTTTTCAACTCCCTTACAATGTGCCTAGATACAGGTCTGAAAAAGTATTATTATCATTTATTCTGCTAGGGACACACTGGATTTCCTTAGTCTGAGAATTGAGAGAATCCAACAATTTTGAAAAATTCCAACCCATGTTCTCTTTATATATTGCCAAGTTGTAGGAGGTTGACTTGTTACAAATATGGAAAATTGTTTTCTTTCCATCCAGTTCAAGTCTAAGGCCGATAATATTCTTTATAGCCCCCTTAACTACAAACAGTTTATTTCTTGTTCCCTTTTATGTAAAGTATGTAGTCCATGGACTATAAATCCATCAGTTGTAGCTACAGCAGTGAAACAACACATACATCACTCCCAAAGGCAGGGGCTGGGAGAACACTCGCTGATGGTTCTTTCTGTTATCTGAGGATGTGCTGACAGTTGGGTGACCAAGGCTGTTTATATACGAGTTGATTCTCAGTTTCACATTTCTTTTTGCATGGGTGCATATATGTGTAGGGAATGCATGTGCATGTGTTGTGTGTGCATGCATGTGGAAGCCAGAGATCAACATGGGTATCTTTCTTCAGTCACTCTACACCTTCTCTTTGAGAAAGGAGTTCTTACTGAACCTGGAGCTCACCAGTTGTCTAGACTGCTGGCCAAGTAACTCTGGGGAATCCACCTATCTCCACCTCACTAGCCTTGGGGTTACAGACATGCACTGCCATACGAAACTGCTTTTACATGGTTACTGGCAATTTGATCTCGGGTCCTCATGACTGAGAGATAGGCACTTCCTCGGCTGAGGGGAAGATAGGTATCTTCCCAGTCCCATATCTTCAGATTTCTAATCTCATAGCAGCAGCAAGACTCCAGGCTTGTTCTCAGGGTTTACCAGATACCCACGAGGGCCAGTCTGGCTGCACAAGAACCAGTAAGGCTTTGGCTTGTATCATATTTCCTATCCTATTGTTGGCCCAACTAAATCACTCAGTCAAGCCTGATGTCAATACGATCACAAGTATTTGTTAGAGAATAATCTAAACAATTGCTGCAGATTCAGTTCCTTTAAGAGATTTCTATTGGTCTGTTGTCATTGGATAAATAGTTTTTTTGTTTGTTTGTTTGTTTGTTTTTTAACCAAAGAGAAAGCCTTTATTAGCTTGCTGGCAACAACACTGAGCATTCAGGTCCCAAGTGCAGATCTGAACTATCTTTAGGGAAAGCTTTTATACAGAAAAATCACATCTGGAGTCAAAAGTTTGAATTTCCAAGCGTTTCCGTAGCTTAGGGGTGGGAAGCCCCTCTAATGATTATTATTCTGCAAAAGCAAGATAAGCATAAAACACAGAAGCCATAAATCTGCAGTTAGCATGAACAACTGGGTACATACTGACCTGTTTGTTCTCTAGGCAACCAGGAGCCTATAACTCCAGGGGCTGGAGAGATGGATCAGCAGTTAAGAGCACTGGGTGTTCCTGCAGAAGACCTAGTTTTGGTTAATAGAATTCATGTGGTGGATAACAACCATTCGTAATTCCAATTCAAGGGGCTCTAACACCCTCTTCTGACCTCCATGAATACTGCACGCAGGTAGAACACCTACATACGTACAGGCAAAACAGTCATAAAATAATTTAAAAAGAAAACTAACTCCCAAGAAGCTGTTTTTGCTTAATGTTGGTTTCTGTATATTTCTTTGTGTCAGCTAAAGGACATATCTAGAATAATTTTAAAAATACTTTATTGAGAATTTCATACATGCATATAAGGTGTTTTGATCAAATCCATGCCCACTCCCTCCCCTCCAACTCCTCCCATATCTCCCCATCACTTTTTTCTGATAACTTCATGTACTCTTTCTTCTTCTTTGATTGATTGGTTGATTGATTTCTATGGGGCTTTTGGCTACTGTAACACTCCCTCCTCTGAAGAGGTAACCCTAAAATCTTTTAAGGATTAGATAAAAACTCCCAAATACTTTTGATATTTTTGGCCTTTGGAACAGAGTATGTTGCTAAGAGGCCCAAGGACATTTTGACTTTTAGCGAAGAAACTGGCTACTTTTCTTTGGGGTCTTTTTACCCTAACTGCCTAGCCAATTCCTACCTCCTATTCTTATCACACCATCCTCTGAAGAGGTTACACAGCTTGTGGATAGGGAATCAGGACGCAGACCAGTCTGGCTTCTTCCATGCTGAACAGGGATCCAGGGTGAGGCAATTGGGGTACCCTTTCAGCCGGTCTATCTAAAAGACTCCCAAATTGCATAACTCATCTGTAGGGGGAAAAGAAAGTCCTTGACTGGTGAATAGGAGATGTGAAGGAGAAGTAAAGGCAAGAGTAACTAGCATTACAAGTTCTAGACAGGGAACTAGAAAAAAGAACAGGGCAAATTTCAAATGCTCATATGAGAGTCCATTGGAATTTCTTGATGAGAGCTTCCAAAAACATCCCTCTATTGGGTTCCTCCAGAGTGATGGATTCAGGATTTGCTTTCAGGTATTTTGATAGCTGTTGAAGTGGTTAGAATCAGTGTCAGTTCCCTCTCAAAGGCTTCTAGCATATCTGGAATATTTTAAAAGGATCTTTAATCAAATATTCTGAATGTTTTCCTCAGAAATTTGATTGAGCCTATGAAGTCTACTATACTGAAAGGATATAGACATCAAACTTTCTTATTAGAGAGCTGTAGTTCTTATTTCAATTACTTTCTTTAAATGTCTAGTTAAATTCTTGCTGTCAGATAAATGATGGTGCTTTCTTCAAGTCTACATTGAAGGTTAAACAGCTTTTGTTTAGTTCACAGATTTCTCAAAACTTATGGGCAGTAAGAAAGAAGAGCTAAGCACAGCCCACAGGCATTCAGATCCAGTAACTGGGTGCGTATGGTCTCTCCAAATTCATTAGGTAATACAGGCGATGAGTAACTTTTGGATGAGAAGAGGTGAGAGATGGGTGTTTGAAATGTTGAATTTCCATCTTCCAGATGGTAGTTAGGTATGGGAATGTCAGACTTAGAGAAATTTAGCTTAGGAAACTTGGAATATAATCAGCTCGAGAGTAGATAGAGAGCTGGGAATAAGGATCCCTGGGGTAGCATTTAAGAGCACAATACTAATACAAGCCAGAAAGCTAGTTGAGAGAAGAAATGAGCTCCCAAATTGGAATGTCAGCAACCTCTCACTTATCAAAGTTTTCTGCAAGTTGGTTGGTACACTTCATCTTTGTTGACTCCAGGTTCAGATTGCCTCTGCTTTGAGACTCTCCAACTCATAGACACTATAGTAGAGGAAGGTAAAAATGAAGGCGTTATATCAAATCTTAATGGACTCATCCTAGAAAAGATACATTTTACTTATAGTTAATTGATGAGAAAGTTAAGTGACCTTATTCTCATTTCCTGAGAAAAATGATCTGGAGACTCCAAGGAAGCTCATGAAATATTTGATTAAATACTGTCTGTTTCTAACCAAAGAGAAGGTCTGGAGTCATAAGACCAAGGTCTAAATCTCTTTTTCACCATGCATTTGCCCCATGACTTTGGACAAGTAACAATAGCAACAACACCTATATTGAAGGGGTTATTGAGGTTTGAATGTGTTAAAATAGGTAAATTTTTAATAATAATTATTTATTTTTATGTGTAAAAGTGTTTTACCCGCATGTATATAAGTGCACCTGTATTGTGCAGTGCACATGTGGAGCCACAAGAGAACATCAGATCCCCTGGAACTGGAGTTAGGGATGGTTGTTAGCCAACATGTACGTGCTGGAAACCAAACTCATGTCTGCTGCAAGGGAAGTCAGTGCTGTTAACCACTATGCTATCTATCTAGCCCTAAAATAGGTAAAGCTTTTAGAATAGTGTGTGGACACAATATGATCTATATGAGTTAGTTACCCTTCACATTACCATGAAAAATTACCTGACAGAAACAAAGGAGGAAGGCTTGTTTTGTTCATGATTTTAGAGGGATTTCAGTTTTTCATAGCGGGGAAGGCATGGCAGGATGGCTCCACATGGGAGCATGTCAGGGAGGCTCTTAGCACCTTGACAGACATGCATCAGAGAATGGAACAGAAGCAGGGCTAGGTTGTCACCTTTGAAGACCTACCTGCACTGGTCAGGTACTAACAGTCTTCTAAAACAGCAACAGAAATTGGGAACCAAGTGTTCAGACAAGTGAGTCTGTGGGGGGATTTTTCACACTCATGCCATAACAAGTACTGATAATGCTCCATGATCATCATTTTTATTAAAGCTGTGATCAGAGAATCAACTATCAGGAGATTTTTAAAAATTAAAATAGTATCATGGAGGAGGAGGAGGAGGAGGAGAGGAGAATGAGGGAGGGAGGGAGAGAGAGAAGGAGAGAGGGAGAGAGAGAGGAGAGAGAGAGAGAGAGAGAGAGAGAGAGAGAGAGAGAGAGCTATCAATAGAAAATTGTATAGAATCCTTTTCCCTTGACATCTAGGACTTGTGCTTTCCAGGATCAGGCTACCTTGGAATTACTATGAAAACTTTCCTAGACTTTACGGACTACTACCACCAGCCCTAAAAATGTTGGCTTGCGGGGCTGGAGAGATGGCTCAGTGGTTAAGAACACTGACTGTTCTTGCAGAAGACCCGGGTTCAAATCCCAGCCCCACAAGGCAGCTAACAACTGTCCGTAACTCCACCTCCAGGGGATCCGACAGCCTCTCCTGTCCTCCGCAGGCAATACAAGCATACACATAAAATAAAAATAATAAATAAAATATTTAAAAAGATTTTGGCTTGTTAAAAGATATTCGATGCAAATGGTATTTGGCCTCATCTGAAGCAGCTTTCTGGGTACAATGCTGGCTTTTGTATCCTGACTCTCTGGGAGTATCCCGGGACAGGCTCTAGTAACCTTGTCTCCTGTATAAATAGGCCTCCTGGAGAGGCGCAGCCCAGCAGCAATATCTCTGCCTGTATTTCAGTCCTGGACCAAGGTCAGGTGCACTTTCATCCAGCTCTGAGCATTTCTCGGCTTTCTTTAATTCATAATAGAACAGTTTATTGCAGAGGTATCAGAGTTTAACTCTCATCTCCAGTCTCATAAGCAGAGCTTGACACTCAGACTTCCTTTTACTCCTAGAATCATGGGAAACATGTTCTAGAGGTAGGCCTTTGACTTCTACCAGTGGCCACTATAGTAGCTAACCATAGAAATACGTCACAGCATTTGCTATAAACATAAAGGTATCCAATAATGCCAAGTGCTGGAGTGCAGCTAAGTCATGAAGTGTGTGCTTAGCTTCATAAGGCATGGGTTCAATCTAGCCTCCTCTCCACCAAAATGACAAATAGTAACCAAAAGGTTGAAATCATTTTTCATTGTTAATATTACTCAATGCATATAACTCCACATGAGTAGACTTAGAAGTGAGTTGAATAAAGTTCCTTCAGGACCTGACTGCATGCTTCCCTCTCCATTAGTGACCTCAGAACTGAACACAATCTACAGCTGGACTGTAGCACTCATATGGACTCTCATGGCATCCATATTTGTATTGTTTTTTTCTCTCCTGTTTTACCTATTTTATTATTTAATTGGTTTTAAAACTGGCTTAATTTTTTTTTAGAAAGTTACAAGAAATAAACAATTTTGAGAAGTCCTAGACTACTTCAAAATCTTTTAGCTGTCATATGGATGCTGGGAATTAAACCCAGGTCCTCTGAAAGAGCAATCAGTTTTTTTAACCACTGAGCCATCTGTCCAGCCCCAACTTCAAAATCTTTTAAAATCTTTTGTTTGTTCTTATGATAATGGTAACATTAATAATATTAATTTAGGTTTCAATTAATGTCTTTTTCTACTTGAAAAATCTGTCAGAAAACTTAGCTGCCAAAACTTTAAGCATATCAATGCTAAGGGATAGCATAGACACAAACTCACGAATAGCAAAAATTGTGCCTTACGTAATTAAGCAAGCAGAGAAGACTAGAAGACTTTATTTAAGATTTTTGCCAGCCCAACAAATTTTTAGGAATAAAGGGGAAGATTTTAAGAATAAAGATGAAGGAATGGTGAGAGTTGGTCCTAGGGAACATGTACTTGCTAACTGGATATATCTAGAGGCAAAGTCATCTTCAAGGCAGGAGGAAGATGCCCACCACCTACCCCCAACAGAAACTAGAGGCTGGGTATCTTCCTTTATGATTACTTTCCAAATGAGTAATTCTCACACCCTTCAGAAAAATGTTACTGGGTTGTTTGTTGTTGGTTTGAAAGAGCATCTCTCTATATAGCCTAGGATAGTCAAAAATATATACCTGAGCTGGCCTTGAACTTCTGATACTCTTGTCTCATTCCCCGAAAGGCTGAGATTACAGGCCTATATCACCATGCCCAACCATTAAAAACCGGTAAAAAGCTTTGAAAAAAATTACACTGTAAGGGAGCAGAAAAATAATCGAGTTTTCTAAAATAAACAGTAATAAAAAGGAAGCCAGGTACCTGGAGTCTGGGAGGGAAATATCTAGACCTTTCTGGTCACACTGCAGCCAACTGAGTGAGGCTTGGAACATTCAAAAGAATTTTGCTACAATTTTTCCCTCATCAGCAAAAGCAGAAGTCTCAATCATGGTTCCATTGTATAGCAAACTTCCCTTTACTTAGGTTGGGTCACCTGATTTGATCACATTTCCATATCATTCAACATTGACACCATGATGAAAGCTGTTTAACATGAATTTTATAAAGATTTAGCTTATATTTTGAGGGGAAGAAGTAGTGCTTAGTAATGCTCTATAGAAAAAATAATCAGTATTTTACAATTCAACATAACTTGTTCCTTGTACATAACAAGAAACTGTCGAAAATAAATTTCTCACTCAAACTGAGAGCGAATGAAAGGAAGATGGTGAGAAGCAGCCGCCACAGGAGCAAGGCTGATTTATCATTTCACTGAACCGTCACTTTAGGAGGCAATGTGGACTGGCTGCAGCTCCGTGGATATTTGGGTGGATTTTGCCTCATGAGGCAGCTAGTGGGAAACCAGCAAGCCTTCAAGGAAGGAAACTACACCAACCTCAAAGTCTGCTTTCATATTTGGAGACAATTTCTCTAGGCAAAAAATGACTGCTAGAATTCTTTAAGCAAAGGCCAGATGTGATTGTTTTGGAAGGAGAAACAAATGCATCATAATTCATCAACTCTTAATTTTTGCATTAGAGAAATCTCAGAATTCAAGACCAAAAGAAAGCATTTGCTTCAGAGAAAACAGCAACAGCAATGATAGGACACAGTGAGGCTTTTGGGAGAGATCAACGGTATTTAATCTAGAGATGTGCAGACAGGTTTAAAATGTGGAACAGGTAGAAGGCCAGTTTTCCTTCTAAATAGAGAATTCAATCTAGTGAAACCAGATTTGAACTCAATTATTATTTTTTCACTTAGTTGTTTCAGACATCCCTAACAACTATCAAACAAAAAATGGATAGAATATATTTACCTCAGATAGTAACATTAAACTCTTTATGTGTGTCCAGATACTAGATTTTATGTGACATGGATTTATATTCACCTTTTAAAAAGTGGGCTGGGGCTGGAGAGATGGTTCAACAGTTAAGAGCACTGGCTGCTCTTGTAGAGGACCCGGGTTTGGTGTCCAGTTCCCATATGGCAGCTATCAATCATCTGTAACTCCAGTTCCAGGGAATCCAATGCCCTCTTCTGACCTCCAAGGGCATTGCATGACACCGGTGCACTTCCAAACATTAGGCAACACACTCATACACATAAAATTAAATAAAATAATAACAAGTAAAATTTGATAAAATGGACTGAAAATGCAAAGTAGAAAGAACTTTTTGAATCATTCTCTTACGGGCAATGTCTACTTCAGGCTCTTGGTCTCACTTTCTCCCCAATCTGAAAATAGGGCTCCACTCACATATAGAAGCAATTAAGCATTTAATACTACTACTTACCAGTGTCTATTCCTCAGCTTTTTGAAGCAGAACCTTACCTCAAACTTCATATTGTTTCTCTGGGCTCTCTATGCAAGCAAAAGACCATTTCAGATCATCACCAGGCTATGAGAAGGCAAAATTTCCTGTGTTCTTACATCACAAATGCCTCAGTGAAGGACTAGGGATGAGTTTGTTCTCTAAGATCTTCTCAGTATTGACTCTAATATATTATCCTAACAGTTTCTATATTCTTATTGTCTTTTCTGGTCTTTTGTCAATATACTTCTTAACTCAGTCCACTCCTTCCCAAAGAGAGCATTTGCCTCAGGCTTATTGAGCAAGTCCTTCTAACCTAGTATAAACAGTGTTCCCAAACTGTTAAACTTCAAAATGCAAATCAGGATCTTTCTTGTATGACAGCTGCAGACAATACTTCAGCCAGAGGCCTTCAGAGGATCTGTGTCCTGGGACAGCCCCTTTTCCCATCCATCATCACTTAGATGACCTTTTGTAAGTACCACTCAAAGCCCCTGGGACATCTCTGACGTTAGCACAGACCTCTCACTGAGATCTAGCCTGCTTCCCTAATGATAAGTACTGCAATACTTTTGTAATTGTAGATTCAGTGATATAAGAATATAACAATTTTGTTGTAAACAATATGAAGGAAATAGAATCTGTAGACTCTACCCAAATGAATAAAAATCCAAAAATAATTTGGGAAAATCTTTTTCCACACTATTTTTTAATGTAGTGTATCTGAAATAAATCAAGAAAGGGAAGCAACTAGGTATATAAATTATAAACTGTTCATTTAAATACCATTTTCCTCTTAGGAAATGATCTTAGGACTCCTCTTTCTGAAGATGTTCATGTTTTTGAGTGATGGTTGAGTTCAAGGAAGCTGAAATGGTCATGTGATATAGGAGATCTATAATCATATTAGCATGTGTATTATATGTTTTTTCCTTTGTAATAAAGAAGTCACTATGAATCTCTGACTAAAGGAGTGAAAATACTAGTTGAGATTTCTGTGATGTGTAGCTCCAGGGGACAGGTTTTTACTTTGTCTTCAGGGACATTCAGAAGGTGATGCATGGTACATGTAACTGAAATAGCCAGCTATTACAAAAGAGTGATAGATCTTCTCTCTGGGATAAGCATGCTTTCTCCATTATATGGCTATGTTAAAGGAGGTCTCATGGCCTCCTTGTTTGGTAGTTTTAAATGGCCTGAAGTCAGACTCAAAGGCCAAGGGATTTGACCAGGCAGTGTAAGATATGAAGCGAGGGACTATCATGCTGAACAGAAATAAAGAAGTAAACATGGCTTTTTCTTTTCCCTAAAGCTCTAGAACTTGTCTCAAACTTTGCTCCCTGTAAGTATGTGGATTTGTCTCACTGAAGCTGAAATTCAGTTAGCAGTAGGGGAGAGCTTAGCAGTGGTTACATAAAACACCACAGGTCATGAAGCAGATCTTGGGTTAATAGAGAAAAGATGCAGAAGAAGCAATGAGTAGAGACGTCTGAGCTCTTACCCTCTCATTCCAGTGGTCACATAAGAAAGGACTCGTGCAATGCAGCTTTCGTTCACTTGCACTTTTCTTTCCATCACCTTATAATCATTAAGTGTCTCACGTGCCAGCAATATATAGGGCACGTTTTTCTGAAGAGATTATCTTGTGGTTGGAAAGGGGAAGATTATATTCAATAGATTAATGGAAAAAGTATAACTTAGACATCAAGTGTGATATTATAAAGACCTAGAGAAAGAAGTCTATAGTCTTGAATTCAATTCTGTGGCAGTAAGTGCCCTCATTCAATGAGGTACAAAGATGCTTGGGGATTCACAAATCCCCTGAAACTATATCCATAACATGGGCTATATATGCATTTTCCTAATGCATATTTTTCTCAAGAGGAAGACTGATAATTTAATTACTCTTTTATTTATTTGAAAAGTAAATATCATATTATTTAGTTTGTGAATCATGTTGTTTTGAAGTACATATACTATATCATGACTAAATCCAGCTAATTTGTATATACATTGCCTCACACACTTGTGATTCTCATGGTGAGAGCACTTTAAAATCTCTCAGCATTTTTCAAGAATACCGTGCATTGCTACAACTATAGTCATTATATAGACTGAACAATATCACTCTTGAACTTAATTCCTCCCATGAATTGGTACTGAAAATTCTTTAAGTGGTCTATGTGAAAAAATTAAGACTCAATGACTGTTTTAGAGTCATAATTTTTAATGAAAAGTTTAAAAGAAATTATTGGGTAGAAAAATTATTTTAATGTTATCAGTAAAGAGGAACAATTTCCTATTGTATTCCAAGCATTGCCTGAGTGCTTCAGAAACCATCTATATAGATTAAACTATAAGGCATAATTTAATTATCCATATGCTCCCTTTTTTGTGCCAAGTATCCTCCATTATTTCTACATGTTTCTTTCATTTCAGTTAATGTCTCCTTATACATAATTAACTCATGCTTGTTTGACTTTTGTTAGTAAGTTGATAGGTTGACTGATAAACTAGTTGTGTTACTTGGTTTGACATACCACCTTATACTTATGTCCCTCTTGAAGCTAAGGTTTCCCTCTGACTGGGCTGATAGTGGTGTGACCTGTCCTAGGGTAGGTAGGAGGCAGAGAAGGTAAATTTATAACACAGTCATGTTAAGCATTAAGCAGAAATATTTAGTTTCACTGTCCACAACTTTCTTATTGATTCTCCTTTCTCCTTCTAAATGTTGTCCAACTGTTAATCAGTTTAAAGTAAAAATCAAGGGTATCCTTTAAGAGAAAAATCAGTTAACTTTGATAGCATGTGGAGTATATATATGGACACTGGAGAGTCATTCTGGCCATATTTTTTCTGAGAAGATGGTGCTGAGATTATAATTTTAAAGGCTTTAGAAAGTTTAATTCCTTCTGTATCTTTTGCCATGGTGATCAACTCTCTAATCTATGCCCAGGTAGCCACATTCTAGGATGCCAAAGATACACACCTGGGGAAAAATTGTGACCATAAGAAAATTTAAGTTGTGTTTTGATAGATTGTATGGTAATGACTCTTACAATGCAGATGTACGCTGGACAATTGACATTTACTTGACCTTGCAACATAATGTAAACAAACTCACTGATTCATGTGCTCCTCTTATGACCTAGGTAGTAGGACTTTAATCCTTCATGACCCTTTCTTGCCCTCCACCCAAGATAGTGTATGAATGTGTGTATTTATGTACAAATGTGCGTATGCATGTGTCTGTATAAATGTGTGTATGTATGTATGTGTATGTATGATATATTTTACATATCAAAGCACTGCAAATAGTGCTTTTCTCATTGGAAATAATGAAATAATCATTAGAAGCCAACTGAAAGTTGAAATATTGGACAATCTGCTAACACAGATAAAAGATGTCTATGCTTTGCAAAATTAACCAGATCTTATACTCATGCTTTCATTCAACACATTGAAATTATAAAATTATGGATCAACTTGGAGAAGGTAACTACAAACGTTGTTTCTCTGGTGTTTTCAATTGCCTTGACAATGTACTAGCTAGACTGAAGGGACCACAGCTTCTGAAGAAGTAGAATCTGATTTTCAAAGATAACTTACATAATTGCTTTGTAAATGTTTCTGTCAACAGGTGTGTGAGCACTCCTAAGAAAGCCAAGCACAAAATCCAGGAGTGACTATGGTTCTGCACAAATGAAGCCATTACTATGTCAAGGTAAAGCTGTGGAGCTTGAAGGCCACAGTGAATGGGCATGCTATGTATGTAGGAGGGAAGCAAAAATATCCAACTGGGGTGCAAAACAATGCAATGTGTTTTGTTTATTATGCCACTTTGGGTAGTTTCCCCCAAATAGTAAGGGGTTAAATGACAGATATATATAAAATCATGGCATATCAATACATTCTATTCCACACAGAAACAAATCAGAAACAGTTTTACAAATTCAATTCAGAGTCTGGGTTGTGCCTTTGTGAGGCATGTTACTAACCTTTTAAAAAATTTTAATTGAATTTTTGTGATTTCCATACAATATAGTTTGATGGTATTTAGATCCCCTTTCCTATATGTACCTCCCTTACTGTCCCCCCTGCCACACCCAATTTAATGTTCTCTATTGTACATAAAGTCTGATTTGTGTTCGCAAATGTCCTTCATTGTGCCTCCATCCACTGGTGCCTGCTAACCATTTTTGATTCAGCTGGCCTGGAACTCCCATGAATACTATATGGATCAGGCTGTCCTTTGATAGTTTTCAATTTGATGGGTAGTTTGATGGGCAGTCAAGGCTCAATCACTTTTACACTTGAAAATTCACTTAATTACACAAGATCACAAAAAGTAGGTGTTAGGATCAGGATCTGCAGCAATCCTCTCCCCAGTGCAACAGGGCCTCATGGTTTTGCAGGCCTTTCGAGGATACAGGAACTGAGTTAATGAGCACCCTGACCATCTGCAAACAAGATAGACTCCCTACACCTATAACCCAAGACCCAATTACTGCAAGGGCTGTTTCAGCACAGCCTGCTTCCCCCCTGATAATTTTGGAAGAAGAATAGGTCCCTTACTCCATGACCCAGATCCTGGCTGATGTAACGGAGCAGTCTGACAGAGACTGTTCTCTCCTGATAAGCCCTAGGCTTTCTCTCTCCCACCTAACTTGTTTAAAAATATTTTCCCACCTTCTGCATCCCCCAAACCCTCTGTAAAGCCCCCAGCCAACAGCCTGAATTAGGGGACTGTCTCGTGTGCTTTCTCTGCCAATAAACTCTACCCTGCCGGCGTTCTTGACTGTGTCCTGGTGCTCTCTCCTGATTGACTCGATTTACCTATCATATGGTGCTGAAATCCAGCCCAAACCTAGGAACTGCAATCATTTGGGAATCTCACATAAAGAATTCCAACTGGCCGCCATTACCAGCCCCTGTGAACACCACTGATTTGGCTTTTGAGCTACACTCCAACTCTTCCTCTCTCTGTGTCTGTTTCTGTCTTTCTCTCTCTGTCTCTCTCCTTTCTCACTGCCTTTCTCCTTATGGCCACCGCAATTCTTTTCCTGCCACTCTGGAGCGTACTCTGCCTTGCTTTCACTTCTCTCCTGCTCCTCTACATCTTTTGAGTTGTTTTTCAATTGGATTTAGAGGTCACTCCCAGACCTGATGCAAGACCACTGGGCAGTACGGGTCTCCACAACCATTGAGTGTCTGGCACAGTTACTGTGTCTGTCCAAGCCCAACTGAGGGGTGGACCTACCCCTCCGTTGCTCTCAAACCCATTGTCTTAGAGTCTCTTGGTCCCAGAGCTAGCTCTCCCAAAGGAGCACAGGCCCCTTCCAGCCTGCTAAAGGGTTTTCCAGATGCCCATTGTGACCGGGGGTCCCAGAGACCTTAGCAGCCTACTACCCATGCACGGGGTACAGGCCTCTTGTCTTGAGGTCTATTGGTGTCCCGTGTAAACCTTTTGAGCTTTTCCTCCATGGTCCAGAATCTCTCTCTTCTGCTTCCTTTCACTGGGAATCTGGAGGAAGCCAACCCTACAAAGGCACAGGCACGACCTGAAAAGGCTGCTCCTAAGACCAGGTAACTGGGAAGGCAGGCTCTGGAAGTCTCCACTCTCCTTTCTCTCACCCTCTCATTAAGCCTCAGGCTCCCTCTCCTTCTCCCTCCTTTTCTTTGCTCCTCACATCTCCTCTTCACTTTCGCTTTCTCATGCTCCGTGATTCTGAGCTTCTCTCTCTCACTCCCACCCCCCTTGGGCTCCTCTTCCCTCAGCTTCCACTAAATCTCAAAATCAGTCTCTCTCTCTTTCTCTCTCTCTCTCTCTCTCTCTCTCTCTCTCTCTCTCTCCTCTTGTCTCTCCTATACCCCTTCTTTCTTACTCTCCACATCACTTTTCCCAGCCTTTTCCTTGTATTTTGTCTCCCTCTACTGGCTGGTCGTGCCATGCTCTTGTTGCAAGGTTTTTCGCTCAACTCCTCTACTGGTAAAATCACACCGGTGTGTCGGAAAGTCCTTTCCTTTCGCTGGTTATGGGACACTGTTCCCAGGGATAGGAACATGCACCCCTTTCTTCCCAGGGCAGGAACTTGCCCTTTCCCTCCCTAGTGATCTAATTACAGGATGCTGCCCCCAGGGACTGAAAAAACTTGCCCTTTCCCTCCCTAGTCATCTAATTGCAGGATGCTGCCCCCAGGGACTGAAAAAACACATTCTCAGGCCTTTCCCAGAAAGGACATCTTCCTTGATGATTGGTTCTGCACGTTCTCATTTTGGCACAATCTATGCCTCTTTTCCTCCTCCTCCTCCCTCCACCCATCTCTTCCTCATATCCTGTGCTCTTTCCTGCTCAGACTCTTGGCTGCCGTCCCTGCCTCTGCTCCCTATGGGGAGAGTATCCTCATTGTCTCTTCCTACTTGCTCAGTTCCTTCTCTATCTCCTTTGCACTTTATACATACTCTGTCACTATGGGGACTGCTCAGTCCAAGCCTGAGGGTCTCAAGCCACTTGCTTGTCTTCTTAAATCTTTACAACAACTAGGACTTTCAGATACAACCAGGCCAAAGTGCTTAAAGTTCCTGTCCATCACTGCCTGGCCCAGTACAAATTAGATAATGATTCTGTTTAGCCAGACACCAGAACCTTAGACTTCAATATTTTGAGAGCCTTAGATAATTTCTGCCAATGTAGTGGCAAAAGCTCTGAGCTCCCTTATGTCCAAGTCTTTTTTGATCTCTGTGCTAATCCCTCCCTCTATGCCTCTTGTTCCTCTCATCAAGTTCTCCTTCACAGGATCCCAACCCACAGGTTCCTGACCCCTTGGGGGGGCCTCCACTCCCCCTCCGTACTCGTCTACCTCAGCCTGTGATCCCAACATAGTTGATGAACTTCCTCCAAGTAAGACTCAACCTCAATCCCTCCCTGCCCCTAGTATCCTGTATTTCTTCACTTTTTCCTCTAAAGCTTCCTTCTCCGTGCATGGCTCCTCTTTCTCTTTCTTTCTTTCTTTCTTTTCTTTCTTTCTTTCCTTCCTTCCTTCCTTCTCACTATTCACCTCCTCAAGGCAGCTGCTAAGATTGCCAGCTCACCTGCCCTGAGGATTTTTCTTTAAGAGTCTAATAAAATTGTACGAGCTTCCAATGGGGTCCATTCTTAAATTCTTTTATGAATGAGACTAAGAACCCTCTAGGGGACACTCTTTCTCCCCATTTCATATTGTCAACCCAGATGGGACCCCAACATTCTAATAACTTATTTATTTGGTGGTCATGCAGAGGTTTTCAAGCACACACTGATTTTGGCTCTTAAATGAGCAGGAGAACTTCCTTATACATTTTGCTATCTTGCCTTGGGACATTTGGGCAGAGGCTGAAGCTGCTGGGTGGCTGCAGCAGAGCATTTGTGGCTTGCCTCCTGGTTTAAAGCCACTTTTTTTCCCCCTAAACTTTTTCTTAGGCAGAGGGGCTTGAAATTTTGACGTTAGGCCCTATTGGGCACCAAGCAATCTGTACTCAGGTCATGTGGTCCTGAGGCTCCTACTTTTCCAACTAGATTTAAGCATTTTAAATTTCAGTGTACATGGAAAGTCACAGGCCGTGCTCGGGTGAGACATATGCTTTCAGAGCAACAACCCAGTGATTTATGTGCTGGAGAGAAGGCTCAGTGGTTAAGAACACTGGTTGTTCTTGCAGAAGACCTTGGTTCGAATCCTAGCATCAACATGGCAGCTAACAACTGTCCTTAACTCCAGTCCAAGAGGGTCTGACAGCCTCTTCTGACCTCCTCAGGCATTGAACGACATGGGTGCATTTACCTACATGCAAGCAATACACGCATATACATAAAATAAAGATAATAAATAAAATATTTTAAAAAATTTCAGTGTACATGGAAAGTCACAGGCTGTGCTCAGGTGAGACATATGCTTTCAGAGTAACAACTCAGTGATTTTATGTGATGGACATGCACCCTCTTCCTTCTGCTGCCTTCATGAGTTTCTTTTCCAGCATAGCTTGTATTTAGGAATGAAGAGATCTGGAGAACTTTGCTTGACATTTACAGGTACAATGGCTGGTGAGAGACATGGATTCCTTTGTTTTGCTTTTCTATTTGGGGCCTATTTGTATCTCTGAGGGTACCTTTTTCTTTTGTATCAAGTCTAACTTAACTGGGTGCTTTGTAAAAGTAAAAATGGTTGCTGTCCACATTTAATCTGTGAGGCATGTGAATCCCATAGGGTTTGTAACCTGGTGAGGGATGGGCTTGTTTTATTATGGGACTGTGCTCATTAACATGGCCATGTGGCCTTGTCACCATCATGGTTGCTGACCTCACCAAGAGGGAGGCAAACATGTGACCTGGTCTCCACCTTGGTTGATGACATCATCAATATGGGGGCAGTCACATGGCTTCATTGCAATCTTGGACAGTAACTTTTTCAAAATGGCAGTAACTGTGTGATCTGGCTGCCATCTTAATTCAACCAACATGGCATGATTCAAAATGACAATACCCAGAAACTTACTGGTACCAGGGGTGCCTAGGCATTCCCTGAACTGCAGATATTTAATCAAATGTCCTAATTCTCTTACAGTTTATTTTTATTTTGGTTTCTTGATGAGGTCATAGAAAAGTAATGCATTTTTATGTCAGACTAAGAGAGTAATGCCAGATCTCCACAATGGAAGTTTAAAATTTAACATTGTTTTGGCCTGTTTCTAAAGGGGATTACTTTGAGTTTTAACTTCTTGTGTGGTATATTTACTGGTTTTTAAAGATGACTTTTAAGTTTTTACATTGTTTGACACATTTGCTGATTTTTAAAAGGGATGTTTGCTTGACATCTTTACCTGGTAGTTTTCAAGGAATTATTTTGGATTTTAATATCTTTTATATGGTATATTTGCTGATTTCTAAAAGTGACTATTTTAAATTCTTATTGTTTCGCATAGTATATTTGTTAGTTTCTAAAGGGAACTTAACATTTTTCTAACCATATGCTTTCAAGGTACAAAGGGAGCTGACACTTTGTGATGGCTAGACCTGTGAAGCACATGGGAATTTGCTGTACTCCAGGGCCAAACCTTACAAGAGACAAGCTACTATTAGCACATAGGTTAAAAGGTATAGCCTACTTGGGTGGGAGGGTTAAGATGCCAGCTCCACTGCTCTTAATTTCTCCCCTCTCTGCATTGTGATTCTAAGACTGTTTTTCTCTGGAATAGGGTTACTTCCCTCTCTGATGCTCAGTTGCTCTGTGCTTTGTGCCTGCCTCATCATGCCCTGGGTACTTTGTAGTTACAATGTCATGGACAGACTAAAGGGAAAGAGTATTGTGATATTGTCTTTTTGCAAGTTCTTTTAGGTACCACTGTTTTCTGTGTTCCTTATTCTCCAGGTTATGGTACATAATTCAAGATTATGAATAGTAAATTATGAAATGCTTTTTCTCGATTTGGTCACAATAACAAGGAAAGTCACTAACACAGACTAATATAAATGTATAGTAAATACAAAGATAAATTTAACTGCTTGATGAAAAAAACATGATAGATTTTTCTTTGAAAAAAAAAAAAAGCGGACAATTCCTCTCTCCTACCTGCAGGCCTCTCTCTGGGGTAAGTCCATTGTGCCCTCAAAGCCTTGACTCTCCCAGCCTCATTCACCCTCCCATCTCCACAGCCTTTCTCTCCTCCAAGTTTGGGCCCTGCCCCATTCCTTGTCTTGGGGCCCCAGACACCTGGGGAATGAATACTACTCCTTGATCCTTTTCATCCAGATCAAAGGAGTGCCTTCTCTGGGGCCCAGGAGCTCTGCTTCTGGGCCTGGCCCTGCCCCTCACCTCTCTCTGCTTCCCTGGGCCTGCAGGACCCGCCACAGGCCTTACTCCTACCCATAGACCTCTCTCAGGGGTAAGTATTTTGCCCTCGCATCTCCGCTGCCTTTCTCTCCTCCCAGTTTGGACCCTGCCCCATTCCTTGTCTTGGGGCTACAGACACCTGGGGACAAATACCAATACTGCTCCCTGATCCTTTTCATCCGGACCAACAGAGTGCCTTCTCAGGGCCCCAAGAGCTCTGATTCTGGGCCTGGCCCCACCCTCACCTCCCTCTGCTTCCCTGGGCCTGCAGGATGTGAAAATGACCATCCTACCAAAAGTCATATATAGATTCAATGCAATGCCAATCAAAATCCCCATGACATTTTTCACAGAATTGGAAAAAACTATGCTAAGATTTATATGGAAGCACAAAAGACCTTGGATAGCCAAACCAACCCTGAGCACTAAGAGCAATGCCAAGGGGATTACTATACCAGATTTCAAGCTGTGTTACAGAGCCAAGGTCATAAAAACAACATGGTACTGGCACAAAAAATAGACCCATAGACCAGTGGAACAACATTGAACACCCAAATATGAGCAAATGCAATTTCAGCCACCTGATATTTGACAAAGGGGCCTAGAATATCAACTGGAGGAAAGACAGCATGTTCAGCAAATGGTACTGGCAAAACTGGATCTCCAATTTAGAAGAATGAAACTAAACTCCTTCTTTCACCCTGCACAAAAGTCAATTCCAAATGGCTCAAAGATCTCAATGTAAAACCCGAAACTCTGAAACTATTAGAAGAAAACATTGGGAAAAACCTACAAGACATAGGCATAGGAAAGGATTTTCTAAACTGGACATCAATTGCTCAGGAAACAAGGGCAAGAATTAACAAATGAGACCTCATTAAGGTAAAAAGTCCCAAAGCCATGGCATGGCTATAGGATGGAAGTCTGTCTTATAAAAGAGGTGACCTCGTGTAAAGTCAGACATAGCCAGAGAAGTTCACATGAAATGGACAAAGGCAAATCTTACAAACAAAAAATGCTGTTGGATTTTCTTTGGGAACTCTGCATAGAGCGATTTCAAAATACAGCCTCTATGGCTTCCTCCACTTGATAGTTCCACTAACTAAATGGATTTCTGAAGTGGCCAACTAGAAATATAATCAGGGAAATGCAAATTAAAACCACTTTAAGATTTCACCTTACCCCAGTCAGACTGACTAAGATCAACAAATGATACCAAATGTTGGAGAGGATGTGGGGAAAGGGGAACACTCATCCACTGCTGGTGGGGCTGCAAACTGGTCCAACCCCTATGGAAAGCAGTGTGGAGAACTCTTAAAAACCTACAAATGGACCTACCATTTGACTCAGTTATACCACTCCTTGGCATATACCCTAAGAACTCATCCTATTTCAGAGACACATGTACACCCACGTTTGTTGCTGCTCTTTTCATAATAGCTAAGAGATGGAAGCAACCGAAATGTCCGTTAATTGATGAGTGGATAATGAAAATGTGTTTCATTTATACAATGGAGTTTTACTCAGCAGTAAAGAAAGATGAAATCATGAAATTTGCAGGTAAATGATGGAACTAAAAATTGTTGTACTAAGTGAAGTAACAGAGACTCAGAAAAAAAATTGACATATATTCTCCCTCATATGCGGATCCTAGAACCAGACTCTGATAAATAAGTATGCAACCAGACATAACTCTAGGAACCAGGATAATGGAAAGGCAACAGGGAGGTAACAGAAAAGAAAGAACCTGAAAGAGAAGAACAGTAGGAAACAGGCCTTAATAAGGGAGATATGGATAAAAATTGGGTTAGTTTAAGGGAGGGGGGAGGGAAGGGTATACAAGGAACCTAGGGGATAAAGGGAAAGAAGGAGCTCAAGAGAGGTAGGACCACAGGAGAAGGATATTAGTAAGGGAGAAAGGGGGGAAATGGGGGCACCTTAAGTGGGAAAACCATGATGGAGGGGTGAGACAATGTGAGACATAAACAATGCCTAGCTAGTTTTGAAAACCAGAGAGAACCATATTACTCCTACAACCTACTGACAAATTATACATATCAGATCAAGAAATATATGTCTAGGTAAGGTTTATTTGAGAACAACTGATCTTTGCCCAAGATTTATCTATATGACGCACAATAATTAAAAATACCAGACTGGTGGAACTAAACTTCTCAGATGTTTAACAGACATACTTTGAGGTCTATAATAATTTGGTCAGAGGGACATAAAGGACACTTTTTGCTCCTTGCCCTCCTATGTCGACTAGTTCCAGGGGACTATGAGCATCTCTCAAAATGTCCTATAATGGTGGTGGGTCACCTGTCCTCTTGATCAAGGAGGCCGAGGAGACCCCATCAGATGGACTTGAACCAGTGTCCAGTCTATAAAGAGGAGGGTCAACACAGAGGAATCATTTCCTCCATGCTTCCAAGTGAAGCCAACCATGGTCAAGCAGGACCTTTGACTTATCTTCACATAGGCGGAACTGGTAAAAGAAAGGAGCCAGGGGCCCCTCCCAAGCCCATGTGACCCCTGAGGAACAGATCCTCAAATGACCTTAAGAGTAAAAATAAATCGGTTTATCTGGACTGCATGGCCTTAAACACCCAAGAGGAAAGTATACCCAAAGATTAAATGGGCCAACATAACTTCATAAGAGTCCATATGTGTAGCTAAAGGCTACATAACAAGCAACAATGCCAGACAAGCGATACCTTCTTTTGAATTTGTTGGCCAGGGTGGCCAAAGGGATTCCCAGATAGTAACCCAGCACAGAACTGGGAAAATGAACAGCAGACCCCAATTTTATCCAAAGGAATATAGACAACTGATTACTGCTAGATGAGGAACAGCTGACCCTCCTAAAACAAAGACCTCTAGATAGACTGACTAGATTCACCAGAAGAGCAAGTAGTGGGGAATGGCTGGGGGTGCTGACAACACAGCAGACAGTAGCAGGGATATCAGAGTAGAAGGGCTCTAGTCGGGGGAGGGAGGCTACGGGAGGGTGCTACCTGGGAAGTGGGTCTACAAATAAATAAAAAAGAAAAAAATAATTCTTCAGAAACAAAGACCTCTAGATAGACTGACTAGATTCACCAGAAGAGCAAGTAGTGGGGAATGGCTGGGGGTGCTGACAACACAGCAGACAGTAGCAGGGATATCAGAGTAGAAGGGCTCTAGTCGGGGGAGGGAGGCTACGGGAGGGTGCTACCTGGGAAGTGGGTCTACAAATAAATAAAAAAGAAAAAAATAATTCTTCAGAGCATAAAAATTTGCTCCTTAATATTTAGTAGATGTGAAAAACATTAAATCTACCTGCTACATGATGACTTTACATCCATGCTCAGATGCCAAGGAGCTCAGACAGTAAACGACTATGACTAGCAATAATCAGATATACAGAGATTAGAGATGCATATGCAAACATCTGTTATTTGTATTACAAAATAAGTTTCTCTGTATGAAACAGTATATTCTAAAATGAAATGGAGACCCTTTTTTAAAGTTTAAAACCTCATTTAATTTTATGTCTTATAGGATTTATAGAGAGTGCAATATTGTATAACTGTTTCAGTTCAACTGTAACCCTATAAATTTACAGCCAGTTTTGAAAGAGATGCATCTTACCTCTGGAAATTGTTATTGAATATGTCAACGCTGTTGTAATGAAATGATTCTTCTAATTATATGGTTATTAAATAAGTAATAATAAAAAAGGTTGAATAACAATAGCCAGTAGATGATTAAAAAAAAAAAAAAAGCTACAGGGAGACCCTGCCTCAAAAAAGACAAAAAAAAAAAAAAAAAAAAAAAAAAAAAATCAACAAAGAAACCCCAGGGCAAGTTACACTGCAGAAAAACTACTAATACATGGGAACTGAGCAATACTTTTTTGAAGGAATAGTGGGTGACTGAAGAAATCAGAAAAGAAATTAAAAATTCTTGGAGTCAAATGGAAATGAGAGCGCAGCCTACCAGGACCCCTTAGGAGCTAAGGCAGGTCTAAGAGGAAAACTTTACAATTATTTACATCACAAAGTAGAGATATCTAAAATAAACAATCCAATGATGCACATGAAAACTCTAGAAAGGCAAGAAGCCAAAGTCAAATGAAGAAGATGAAAGGAAATAACAAAGACCAAGATAGATCTTTAGATCTCTAAACAGATCTTTAGATCTCTAGATAGGCTGGCTAGATTCACCAGAAGGGCAAGTAGTGGGAACAGCCAGGGGTGCCAACAACACAGCAGACAGTAGCAGGGATATCAGAGTATAAGGGCTCTAGTGGGGGGAAGGAGGCTATGGGAGGGTGCCAACTGGGATGTGGGTGTATAAATAAATTTTTAAAAAAGAAAAAAATAATTCTTCAAAGCATAAACATTTGCTCCTTAATAATTAGTAGATGTGAAAACCATTACCATTGAAATCTACCTGATGACTTTATATCCATGCTCAGATGCCTAGAAGCTCAGAAAGTAACCAAATGTAACTAGTAATAATCAAATATATAGATATTAGAAATGCATGCGCATCTTAGTGGAGCTCAGAAAGTAACCGACTGTGACTAGTAATAATCAGATATATAGAGAGTAGAAATACATGTGCATCTTAGTGTCAAGTGTTTTGAAAACGACTTTTTCTGTATGAAATTGTGTATTTTAATAGTGAAATGGAGAGCTTTTTTAAAGTTTAAAACCTCATTTAATTTTATGTCTTATAGGGTTTATACAGGGTACAATATTGTATAACTGTATTAATTCAACTATATATGTAAAAATTTACAGCCAATTTTGAAAGAGATGCATCTTAGCTCTGGAAATTGTTATTGAATATGTCAATGCTGTTGTAATGAAATGGTTCTTCTAATTATATGGTTATTAAATAAATACTTTTAAAAATGAGGACAATTCACAGGAGAGGACAGAGAGGGTATTCTCCCTAGAATTCCTCAATCAGTAACTAAAGCATCACAGTTTTCCTGAATTGATTATGCTGGAGGTTGTGAACATCAATTTGGTAATGTTTAACTATGTACCAGTTGCTTCTTTCTACCTAAAGGAAGGTTTTGGTAGACCACTCTCTAAACTACATAAGATAAAAAAGATTTTTAAATGTCTTGTGTTTTCTATAAGGTTTACCTGGGAACTTATAAAGCACAGTGTGTACATGGGTATTATTAACTTATTACATTATCTTATGTGTGTAATTTAGATTCTATGTTCTTTTAATAAGATGATGCTACCCAGTACTCTGTTCTAAGTCAAACAACTACCACCTTCACGACTTCAACTGTGTCCACTAGCAAAAGATCATCACAATTGAACTTGTTGACTATTATATTCTTTAATTAAATGAGTAAGCAGAGTCATTGGGCCCTCACCTGAGTATCCAGCTGCTCTTCCCAGCCAACTTTATGAATTTGGCCCTCATCACATATGGTCTCCTGGGTTTGGGGAGGAATAAAGTATATTATATGGGGAAGGCTAGGAAGAGAAGGCTTGATCCATGCTGGGTAAAGGTGTTCCAGTGTAAATACTCTCAGGTCACCCATACACCTCAAGAACCCCTTAGTCGTCTCTGTCAGTAAGCAGTAAATTCATTGGTTCCCCAGGAAAACATTAATGTAATCAAACATTGGTTTGACCCTAGAGCCTTAGAAGGGGATAAACATTGCTTAGTGTCCCCAGGAAAAGAATTCTCACAACAGATGGAAAATTTATTTCTTAATGTTATTATGTTTCATGATTATTAAGAAAGAAAATGGAAACTTAAAAGATGTTAGAAGGATAAGAATTATGATGGCTGGATATTTCCAGAATAGACAGAAAAATGAGCATGCCTAAGCAAGTAATGGAAGTCTGTGTAGGTTTGTTGCAATTTATCAAGGATGAGACAAAGATAATATATAGATAATCTTAAAATTTCAAAGGACATAGCTTAGTCAACTAGTTCAAGAATGTCTAGTAAAGGTTTATTTAAGAATGTTGCCCAAGCTTTATCCACATAGCATATGGTAATTAAAAGTACCAGATTGGTGTAACTAACCTTGTTGGGTGTTTAACAGCTGTATTTTGAGGCCTATAAAAATCTAGTCAGAAGGACTTAAAGGACAGTTTTTGCTCCTTGCCCTCCAAGGTCAAGTAAGTTCCAAGGGACTATGGAACATCACTCAAAATGTCCTGTAACAGTGATGAGTCACCCGTCCTCTTGTTCACAGAGGCCATGGAGACCCCACCAGATGGACTTGAACTAGTGTCCAGTCTACGAAGAGGAGGGTCAACACAGAGGAAACATTTCCTCCACTCTTCCTAGTGAAGCCAGCTATGGTCAAGTAGGACCTTTGACTTATCTTCACATAGTTGGAACTGGTAAAAGAAAGAAGCCAGGGGCTCCTTCCAAGCCCATGTGACCCCTGAGGAACAGATCCTCAAACAACCTTAAGAGTAAAAATCATATGGTCTTAAACACCCAAAAGAAAAGTATAACCACAGATTAAAATGACCAGTTTATTTCTTTAAGATTTCAAGGGATTGGGGCTGGAGAGATGGCTCAGTGGTTAAGAATACTGGTTGTTCTTGCAGAAGACCTGGGTTCGAATTCCAGCACCCACATGGCAGCTAACAACTGTCTGTAACTCCAGTCCCAGGGGATCTGACAGCCTCTTCTGACCTCCATGGGCATTGCAGGACATGGGTGTACTTACCTACATGCAGGCAATACATGCATACACACAAAATAAAAATAGTAAGTAAAAATAATAAAAAAAAAAAAGAGTTCAAGGGATTACACTTCCCAGACATTAGGCTTAAGTCCATATAAAATGTAATTTAGATGATTATTTCTCATTGATGATTTTGTTTCTAATCAGAAAGTGCTGCTTAGATGTAAGACTTCAAATCTTGGTCTATAATACTGTAGTGCCCACCTGTAGCTAAGGGAGACAACCCATTATTGTTCTAAAATGACGGCTAAATTTGTTTTCTCTCCCTATCTAGAAGCCTTTGAGAGGGAACTGACACTAATTCTAGCCACTCCAACAGCTGTCAAAATGCTTGAAAAGATATCCTGAGTCCATTACTCTCACAAGTCCAGCCTTGGCAGACAAAAGGAAAATGAGGAGGAACCCAATAGATGGATGCTTTTGGAAGCCCTCATCAAAAATTCCAATGGATTTTAATTTGGACATTTGAAATTTGTCCTGTTCTAACTTTTTCTGTTTCCCTGTACAGAGCTTGTAATACTAACTACTCTTGCCTTTACTTCTCCTTCACATCGCCTAGACACCAGACAAGGACCTTCTTTTTTCCCTATAGTGAAGAGTTATGCAATCTGGGAGTCTTTTAGATAGATTCACTGAAGGGGGGTACCCCAATTGCCTCACCTTGCATCTCTGTTCAGCATGGAAGAAGCCAGAATGGTCTGCATCCTGATTCCCTATGGCAATTTGGGTAAACCTCTTCAGAGGGTGGTGTGATTAGAATAGGAGGTAGAAATTGGCTGGGCAGTTAGAATAAATAGACCCCAAAGAAAGTAGCCAGTTTCTTTCTTGGCTAAAATTCAAAATGTCCTTGGGCCTTTTAGCAACGTACTCTGTCCCAAAGGCCAAAAATGTTAGAAATATTTGGGAACTCTTATTCCTAAAAGATTTTAGGGTTATCTCTTCAGAGGGTGGAATGTTAGAGTATCAATAAGCCCCATAAATTAAACTGGTCCATACTATAAAAATGTCTAGTCCATCTGTTGGAGGACTCTTTTTCCAGTCTCACTGGTCAATTACCTAGTGATAGAACCACTCCCAGGAATGCAGGTTCACCTTAAGTTATGCTAAATAGATGGGAGGAATACCTGGTATGTTAATAAGGTAGTGAATATTTCCTGCCTGGAACTAGCTGAGATCCCACATAACTTCCAGACCAGCCACAGTCATATTGAGGACACCTGCTCGCCAACTTTTTTCATACCTGGACAAACTCTATACACCCTGGGAGAGGTGTACGATTACTTATCCACAAAAACAGAAGAGGCCAGGACAAAGAGATCAACCATCCTGGCAGTCCTAGTAGGAACCAGTCTGGTGATATCAGTAGCAGCCACTGGGCCAGAGGTTTAGGGCACAGGCTGAGCTCAACCCAGCATCTCTCTCAAGGGGGAACTCACCACAACAGTGGAAACTACAGCCCAGTCAGTAGAGATCCTATAATAGCTGTCTTCCCTGGCTGAAGTTGCCTCCAAAATAGGGGAGTCCTGGACCTACTAATGGCAGATAAAGGGGGAACCTGTATTTTTAAAGAATGTTGTTATTATGTCAATTAATTGGGTAAGAGCAAACAAAATGTAAAGTGCCTCCAGCAGCTAGCCAAAGATTTTTCACTTAAAAACTCAAAATATCAGGCCAGGCATGATGGTGCACGCCTTTAATCCCAGCACTTGGGAGGCAGAGGCAGGCGGATCTCTGTGAGTTCAGGCCAGCCTGGTCTACATATTGAGTTCCAGTACAGCTGGGGCTATAAGGAGACCCTGTCTCAAAAAGACCGAAAAAAAAAAAAAACCTCACAATATCAGCTATTACCCCAATGGGCTATTTCACTGGGTTATTACCATGGCTTCTACTCTTGCTGGGGCCTCTGCTTTCCATCACTCTAGTACTAACTATTGCTCCCTGCTTCTTCAAATATTTTCAGGGCTGAATCCAACAGCTAACTTATACTAATTTTAATCAGCTTTTACTTTCCTTCCCTCTACATGTATATGAGCACTGTCAACCATTGAGGACCCTGTTCAGATGCACAAGGTGGAAACCCCCACTGTCTGACTGATCCCTAATCCATCCTCCCCTATGTTGACCATGTTCAGCAGGAAGCAACAAGCTGATGACGGTGCCCCCATCCCATGACTAGAAAAAGGCTGGAATATTGGGGATTGGATCTGCAGCAACCCTCTCTCCAGTGCAACAGGGCTTCATGGCTTTGCAGAACCTCTGAAAATACAGGAACTGAGTTAATGAACACCTTGACCATCTGCAGACAAGATAAACACACTCCCTACACCTCTGACCCAAGACCCAATTGCTGCAAGAGCTGTTTCAGCACAGCCTGCTTCCCCTTTGATAAATTTTAGAAGAACAGGCCACTTTTCCCATGACCCAGATCCTGGCTGATGTAAGGGAGCAGTTTGACAGAGACTGTTCTCTCCTGATAAGCCCTAGGCTCTCTCTTTCTCCTGCCTAACTTGTTTAAAAATATTTTTCTGCCTTCTGCATCCCCCAAACCCTCTATAAAGCCCCCAGCCAACAGCCTGAAAACTGAAAGTTCCTCCATCCCGAATTAGGGGACTGTCTCGTGTGCTTTCTCTGCCAATAAACTCTACCCCGCGGGAGTTCTTGACTGTGTCCTGTTGCTCTCTCCTGATTGACTCGATTTACCTATCAGTAGGTAGATGATTTTATATAACTTGTATGATTCCATTTCTCCTATAGACTAGTAAGAACCAGTTAGTGATGGGGTCTAGGAAAATTAGTTTATATTAAAATTGAAAATGTAGATGTTTGAATCATTAACACTTAATATGGAATAACAGATAAATACCAAATCAAGTCTTGGAGGAAGGTAAATGAAATGAAGTAGTCATCTGGTGGAACAGGGTGAAATTGCTGTGTAGCTAACTGAAACAACTGGCAGAAAAGCCATAACCATTAGGGATCCATATGGGGATGAATATCTCCTATATGGATAATGCTTCGACTCATGGGGGCATAGTTGAGGGACATATTATGGAAACAAAAGACTAGGATAAAGAGAGAAAGCAATCAAAGAGGGAGTTAGAAGCTTGATCTCATCAGGTGCTACGTAGTGAGTGCAAGGCCCTGGGGCACCTGCCTGTGCTTCCTGCTCTGGTAATTGTCACTGGCTTCCACTTTTAAATATTGTTATTTTAAAAAATTTTTATTTTATGTGCATGAGTGTATTGCCTGCATGTGTGTAAGTGTACCCATGTCATGTTGTTCAATGTCCACAGAGGTCAGAAGAGGGCATTGAATCTCCTGGAACTGGAGTTGCAGATTGTTGTTAGCCACCAGATGTATGCTGGGAACTGAACCTGGTTCCTCTGCAAGGGCAGTCAGTGCTCTTAACTACTGGGCCATCTCTCCAGTCCCTGTTTTCCTTTTTGAGAAAATGATGTTCTTACTTAATTCATTGAAGTGTTAATAAGGAATCACACAGAATATATATATAGTGCCCTTTTAAAGACTCTGTCCCATAAAAATGCTCAGTAAGTGGCCCTTTGTCTACATGTATTGCTTTCAATGTGTGAAATGACCTGCTTCTCCTAAGAGGCTATTATGGATCAGTGGATTAGCTAGTTCCTATGTTTTCTCTGATCCACTAGAAAATGCTCTTTTCTAACTGTAGAGTGGTGCAGATGAAATTGACCACTATTTTTTTCCTTGTACAAAACCTACAGCATTATAAGTCATTATGAAAGTATAGACTTAGAATGGGTCATATTGGCCATATCTAAAATACTAACACCTCTTTAGTTTAGCCCATTTTTATTTTCCATATCTAAAATACTATTAACACATCTCTTTAGCAAATTTTGTTTTCCTTTTGTCATTCTTTTAATTTCACATACATAAAAGAGATGGCTGAATCAATTATTGATGACTTGGATGAAATCTATCAAGCTGTTGTGGTGAGCCATCTTTCTGTCTTTTACACCTTGGGGTAGATGCTTCATTGGTGACTAGGTCTGAGCTGCTCATTTTAAAAGTCAAATCCTCCACCTCACTGAAAACATTCTGTTTATTTCCTGTTGGAGAGGGAGGCAAATAAGGTTCTCTCTTAATGCAAAAATAGCTTGAGAACTACCTAACAGTTTATAAAAAATAAAATATCTCACTTCACATTAACTGGAATTTAAACTTTCTCTGACTTGTTTTATGTATTGTACTCCAGCATAAGTATCTAAAGTAACATGTTTTTTAAATGCAATCACAGTATGGAAGACAGTAACTTGAATTAAAAGCTTTTTAGGCTCAAAACTGAAATAAAACCCAAAACTTAAAAGCACATTGCTGAAAAAATATCAAATAATTAAGTTTGACAACTATGTTGGTATATAATGCTAGGCAGATAGCTATTTTCAACCCAGTTTAAATAAATTATTAAAATATATACTTGTGTCTATATTAAACTTATTTCAAGATGTAATAAAATATGATGTTAAGAATGTGAGAGTCGGTAATAGTTTTGTGTGAAAACTATTACCATTAACTTGTTTTCATTTAATTTTTCAACAAAAATTTTCTACACTAAACTTTACTATCATCAATAAAATGGGTATTCTTTTTTAAAAATGAATTAAAATAAAAATTTTTCATAATACTAAAAGGAGCCCAAAAATTTAGCCTCAAATCTCATTTTAGGAATAAAATGGTACGGCTGGAGAGATGGCTCAGCAGGTATGAGCACTGGCTGCTCCAACAGAGGACCTGGGTTTGGTTCCCTGAGCCCACATAGGGCCCAAGAGTTCATATCACCAGTTTCAGGGGATCTGATGCCCTCTCCTGGCCTGTGCAGGTATTACGTACACATGGTGTACTTACATACATGCAGGCAAAACATTCACATACATAAAATAAAAAATAAAATAAATTTTAGAAAATGGTGAGCCAGAGATGGCTGCTTGCACCTATAATCCCAGCATTTATGAGGCAGAGGCAAGAATATTGTTACAAATTCATGGCCAGCCTGATCTATCTACTCTGCAAGTTAGGCCAACCAGGGTTGGATAGCAAGTACCTGTCTCAAAAAATAAACAAAATACCTGGTGAGATTTGAGACTTTGACAATAAATCATTTGGTGTCTGTCTTTCTCCATCACACCTAACAGAAGACATGCTGTACAAGGAGACAAAATACATAAAATTTTAAGAAAATGTAGTATAACTGCTTGTGAGCAATGCTATCTAACTTGGTATTGTGAGCACATCATTTAGTGAGTTATCTGGAGGGCCATGGTAGTGTCTAATTTATTATGTAGACAAGAGGAAAACACATTGCTAAACAAATAGGGAGCTGAACAAACATCTGTAGGTGGGCTTCAGATCTTTGGGTTTTTGTTTTTGTTAGTTTTAATAAGGAGCCCTCCTGTAGCAAAGGCATTCGGCTACTAACTAGATCACCCAGCCTTGACTACAAAGAGCACTAACTGCCTCTAATTGGACCCGAGCACCTATTGTCTCACTTGTGAACCAGTATTGCCTCTCTATCCTTTTGAATGTATTTTGAGTGATGTTTGGAGATGTTGCAGGTTTGAAAATGCTGTAAATCAAGGTCAATTAATTCATATAACCAGCAAGACCCTCCTTGCAAACATGTTCAGTAACTTTGAAAACTCTTAGGAAGCGTGTGATTAGACACACAGTTCTTTTGATGGCTCTTCAAATATTCTTGAAACTTGGCAAAAATGACAAGAAGATCCAGGCAGAGCAGTGATTCATTTGAAAGTATAAAGGATGTTGTACCAGGGAGTTTTTCACATGGCGATGTGGAAGAAAGTCTCCTCGTGATGACAAATGGCTGAGACCCTTTCCTCCCAAGCAAATAGAGTGGAAACCAGGGAAGCCCCAAGTGACAGTTTTGGGAATGATTGTGATGTGCCAGGGACAAAATAAGAACTGATGCAAATGTCATTCTTGAGAACAAGGATGAGAGGTGCTGGCTTGGGAAACTTTGCTGCAAGAACTAGCAAGATGGACTGAGTTTAAATAAAAATTCTGTAGTTCATATTGTTTTTAGATGGCATATTTTGTATGCATGAGGGAGAGTGGCTAGCTGTTGATGTATTTCCTCCTGTGGGAAAGAATGGGGATGAGCAACAGGATGGAGAAAATCCTTTTAGCAGGATCCATTGTAGGGAAGCTAATCATGAACGGATAGGAAATTGGGTGACTGCAGTTGAGAGTCTTGAGATAGAAGGGGGGCTGATGAGAGAGATAGATGAAGGAAAAGAAGATAAACCTAAGGTTTCTTTTCCCCAGGTGGTTTTAATTAAGCTAAGAAGAAAATCCTCACACAATAAACAAAGGAGCATTTTTTCACAGGCACTCACACACAGAGGCAAAAATAAATAAATAAAATACTGAAGAAGAAAAAGTGTTTTCTTAAACCCTGAGGAGTATACTTAGAAGTGGGAGTTTGCAGGCAGCTCTGACATCACCAGCTGTTTAAAGCAACCAGATTAGCTGTCCTGAGCAGTGGCTTCCTTGATGTAACTATGGGAGACATTAGTTCTAACAGAAAGGGGTTGTTAGGAGGCTTCTGTGGGAAATGCAGAGTGTAGTATAGAGGAAATGGCTAACAAACATTGCTAAGAAGAGGTTGTCTATTTGTTTATAAAAGCATTGTAGCTTTTTGGAAGTATGACTGGCAAATGCTTACCTTGTGTATGTGGTTGGGAATACTTAAGATCTAGTCTTTAAGCAAATTGTGTACAATACAGCATTAACTGTGTCATGGTGATCCCATTGGAGCTCCAGACAGCAAATTCGTACCTTTAACACCATCTGTCCACATCTCCCTACATCCTCTGCTAACCAGTCTTTGACCCCTTGTTTCTGTAGCTTTGACTGTAAAACAACAAAACAGCCATGCAGGCCAGATCACCAAGTGTCTTTCTAAATCTGACTTACTTCACTTAGCATTATGTCCTAGAGTTATAAGTGGTACTGTCCAAACTCTTTGGAGTCCAGAAGATCATGAATTAGTCCCAGATATCAGACACTGAGCTACAAGATTTTGGAACTATCCTGCTGGAGTTTGGTTTTGCTTAATTGTGATTGTTTTTATGCCCTGGTTCCTCCCCTTTGTTGTTAGAAAGTATATAGCATTTTTATTTTACAGGAACCCAGAGTAAAAGACTGTGGAATTTTTTAAGTGCTGAAAGTTTTAAAGACTGGGATTTTACAAGTTGTACTATATCTTATATTGTGATATTAACATGAGAGCTTATGGAAAGTTAATGTTATGATTTAAAGTGATTTGTTTTTGTGTCAAAGTTGATAAAGGGTAGATTGTGTTGGTTAGTTTTTGTAACCTTGACACACACCTAGCCACACCTGGGAAGAAGGAATCTCATCAGCTGAGGAAGTTTCTTCATCTATTTGGCCTGTGACTAAGTCTGTGAGGTGTTTTCTTAATTGCTAGTTGATATAAGAGGAAGCAGCCTGCTGTGGGCGGTACCATATCTAGACAGGTGGGTCTGGACTGTCTAAGAAAGGTAGCTGAAAAAGCCATAGGAAGCAAGCCAGTAAGCAGTTTTCTACCTTGGCTCTGCTTTAGTTACTCTGGGTTCCTGCCTTGAGTTCCTGCTTTGACCTCCCTCAATGAAAGAACTGTAACCTATTGTTGTGGAAAATCTTGTGACTGATTTTGCCTTTTGCCTTACATACCTATCATGCTGGAATACATTGCTTCCTGTTTAGAAACTGAAACATCATGCTAATAGGGCATCTGGCCCGCTAGATTTTAATAGGATACCAGTCTGCCATAATAAGGTATCCTACTTGCTGTGCTGTGATTGGACCACTATCCCTATATAAGCTTGTGCCTTCCTACAATAAAGCAGATCTGTGTCACTGAACCTGGTCTCCTGCGTCTGAACGTGGCGACGCTGGTGCAGACTCCTCACCAGCCCTGGGGTCCAGACTGGATGACTGATCGGAGGAACTAAGAGAACAGGAGAGCAGCCATAGCCAGAGGAGAGCAGCCACAGCTGGCGACCACAACTTATAAGCCAAATAACCTCTTTCCTCAACAAAGTTGATTTTGGTCATGGTGTTTATCACAACAGAGATGTGAGCTAGAGCAGGCCTCTAGTATCATCTGCTGTGACAAATGTCAAGATTATTTTTCTTAAAGCTAAATAATATTACATAGAGAGACAGACAGACATACACATACATACACATACACATACACACACACACTCACACACAATTCACTTTGTCCATTCATTTAGTGATGAAAAAATAGGTTGTTTTCCTGTCTTGGTTATTGTGAATGTGCCTGAACAAGCATGGCAGGGTAGACCTCTCTATGACAAGCTAATTTTCTCTCTAATATATAAGCAGGAGTAGAATTATCAGGTCATTTATAGTTCTATGAATGTTGAATATTACTTAAACTTGATTAAGATGACAAGAAAATCTAGACAGATGAACAGGTAAGGAAAATGTTATATATATTGTATACATGTACAATATCTTTCAGCCTTAAGAAAGATGAAAATTTTGCCATTTATGAAAGCAAGGATGGCAACAGTAACAACTTCAACTATAAGATGATTAAGTCGTGGAGGTCCAAAGCACAGTGTGGTGACTGTCGTGTATAATGCATTGTGTATTGAAAATTTCTGGAGCAGTGTCTATTGACAGTTATATATCAGGCACCCTGAATTCTCATAACAAGCCTTAAATCTCATAACAAGCCTTTCTGTCAGCACTAATCTCTCTCACATCTGCCTTGGGAAGCCATGACTCAGGATGAAGAAGGAGCACGGTTGCAGTTAGACTACCAGTGATGTCAGAGTTGGATTCCATCCAGGTCTGCCAGCCTACAAACTCCCACTTCTAAATATCCTCTTCAGGATTTGAGCAAACACTTTTTCTGTTTCAATTCAGTTTTTTAGGTGTGAATGTGAAAAGGCAGTTCTTTGATTTATTATGTGAGTGTTTTCTTCTCAGCTTAATTAAAGCTCCTTGGGAAGAGGGACTCTGGCCCTGTTTGTATGAAGCAGAGTTTTGTTGCTACTCTATAAACTCCTTAGATTTTTGTTGTCTAAGGCTTTTCTTTATTTTGTTACTGAATATTAATCAAAGTGGCATCTTATGGTCTAAGTAATTATGAAATGCCCTCTTCAACATGGGTTTTAGAGAAAGCTGAAAAAGCCCATGCATCCATACTGACTGTTTCTTTCTTTGCTTTTCACATTGTCATTGGACGTAAAGGGCATTGTGTGACCAAGCAGCCTTCCTTATATTAGTTTCAGAATAAGGACAGAATCAGAGATCTCTACTCACTACCTGTATGTCATTACATAAATTAAATGATAGCAAGAAAATAGAGTCTACTTTACTTTATTTGGAAGTAACCTATTTAGAATTTGTGAAGTGCTCCATACATAAATAACTCAGAGAAGCAAGTCACAAAGGACTTTTCAAATACTTTGAAAAATGGCTCTCTCTCTATATGACCCCAATGACTCCATATCTGTATTAAAATGTGCTTAGGGATCTAATGTTCCTAAGACCAGCGTCAAAGTCAAAATCCCATTTTGCAATGGATATAAATCTCCAAATTTGAAATAGCTTTTTAAAAATGTTTGGAGTTTTAATTTCATACTTGCCTAATTTTAATGTGGGTCAAGGAAATAGAATGGGAAAGGCAAATGATACTTAGAATAACAGTTCAGCTTCTACAGAAGAGCCAAAAGGTAGTATTAACAATATGCTTTGAACCCATACTCATAGAAGAGAAATAAGAATTTTATATAAAACTGCATTACTCTGAGGTTAAGTGCTATGTTGCTAATTGAACTTTACAACTCTTATTAATTACATGTCATTGACTCATCTTTTGGTTTCCTGCCTTTGCTTACCTGCCTCTACCAGAATTTTCTGTGCTGGCTTTAACATGTAGCGCCCTTTCTTCTTCAAGGTTCTTGTGCTTTTACCTTACCAGTGGAATCGCTGCCAAGGCTTGCCTGTCTTTGTGCCTCATCCTTTCTGTTCTTTAAATTGCAGTCTCTTTTCTCTGTCCCATCCAAGTCTCCTAGGGACGTTGAAGCTAATTTATAGTGATGCTTTTTTTGTGCCCAATTATTAGGAGTGTTAGGTGATAATAGTGAGTCCACAGCACAGTGAGGTAATTGAAGTCTCTGCCCTCTTATTTGCTTTTTATCCTCAATTTAATAATGCTAATTGACTTATAAAACTTGCTTGGTAAGAAAAGTGATTTCCAAGTAAATCAATTGCTCCATTATTTCACTGTAAGTTGCCTATACAAGTCTTGTCTTGGATTTCAAGGTGATTCTGCTTTTCAGTTAACAGGTGGTTGATCAGAAATTATATATGTTCATGCCTCAAGATAGTACCAGCAGCCCTTAGGATGCAGTTTCTATCAGCCTGGGATACATCAGGATAACAACTAGGATGCAGTTCTCTAAAGGAGGGATGCAGGTGGAGTTTATTGATTCTATGACAATTCATCTCTGCATGTAGACTTTGAGTGAGATGTGACTATTCATTGACACTCTCCTCTACAGTGGGACTGTGGGGACAAGCTGTGCTTCATAGGCACTGAGGCTGCTTTTTAAAAAAGAATAATTTTTTTATGTGTATGAGTGTTTTGTATCCATATAAGTAAGGGCACTTGAGCATGCAATGCCCATGGATGCCAGAAGAGGATGTTGGATCCCCTAGACCTGGTGTTACAGGTGGCTGTTAAGTACCATGTGGGTGCTGGGAACTGAATCCTGGTCCTCTGTAAGAGTAGCCAGTGCTCTGAGCTATCTCTCCAGTTCCAAAGCTGCTTAGTAAGATTGATTCTGGTGAAGGGCCTTCCATTTGTGTATATGGAACTTGAAATAACTGCTCTCTTAATTCTTACTCCCTACGTCCTTCTCCAGATCACAACTTCAGACAATTATTTGGATATATTATAGAAACAATTAGTGACTGGGTCTAGTGGCTCAGGTCTCTAATCCTATCTTTTCAGAGGGCTGAAGCAGGTGGATCACAAGTGTAAGTTCTGCTTGGGGCAACAAAGTAAGTTACAGGCCAGTGTGGGTAACTGTCTAAATTAAAAAGGTTAGTGATACAAGTTAGAAATAGAATGCTTATTTAACATGTATAAGGCTGTATGCTTATTTTCCAAGACTGAAAAAACAAAGAAAAAAAAAAGAAAAGACTCCTAAGAAAATAAAAGTAAAAGAAGCACAGCACTGGTGATTATTCTAGTCACTGTGCCCACACTGGCCACATGCACCCTGGCGCTTAAAATGGGGACTAAATGTAGAAGAGTGATGTTTTTAATCCTATGTTGGTGTCCCAAATAACTGCCCCTGTTTCTAAATCTGAAGTCCTAAAATATCTGTACCTCAAAAGACTAAACTGTCCCTTTATCAAGTTAGTTAACAGAGTTTGCAAGTGCTTTGGGGTCAGGCTGAGATCCTTAAACTACTTTGGCTTCTCAGGGCTCTTCAGCATTGTCACTGAAGCAGTCAACCAGGGGCCAGGATTCTCTATTTTTGGAGATAATCCCTCCTTTCAAAGTAGCTGATGAGTCTAATTGTTCTAAGTAGTGTCCTCCTGCCCACCGTTTGTACCTAGTTCCTAAGGTAGGGCTCTGTTAGAAATAATTGTCTCCCTGTTCCTTCAGGATGGACAGAAGTCCATCCTGTTTAGTGGCTTCTTGTCATCCTCTGACCCCCTCTGTAGCTTCCTCAGTTCTCATCCTGAGTCACTAAACATGCATCTCTGGTACTCTTTGTCTTACGGGGTAATTTCTTTGTAAAGTATGTGAGAAAGGGTAGCCTATTGAAACCACATAAAACCAGCATTTATTGTTGCATGTTACATTGTTTGTTAGCTAATCAGTATATCTATGATTAGGTACAATTACTGTAAAATCATTATTTCTTCTATAGGCCAAACCAGTACTCTTCAGTTTTCTGGAAAGATGAATTTCAAAAGCCAGAAGGAGTAGACTTATCTTGATTGACACTTTATCATTGGATGATCAGATAAAATTTTTCCTAATAATGTAATATTTGACGATTAATATTAAAACACCTTGTTTCTTATATTGTGGAAATAAGAATAATGATTCAATGTAACTGATATTTACTCATAGTTTTCTTCTCCTTATGTCCTGTTTCCTATACAGACACACATACATATCCAAAAGCAGTTATTAATTTATGTCAGGCTAAATGCCTGGTTATTTTTTGTGGTTTTTAAGATGCTGGTTCATGCTTAATAAATAGCATAATAGATTAGCATTAGAAATTCTGTGTGACTCATACATCTGCTACTTATTAGCAGCACAATGTTAGGCAAGTCATTAATTTCCTCACTTGAAAATAGGAGATATGAGCATTTTTCCTGTGTGATAGGACTGCTCATGCTCCGGGATGAGGGTTTTCTTTCTAGCCATGACTTTTATTCATGGCTTATCTGAGGGACTGAGCTATTAAAATGATGCAAATTTCAGTGTTTCCAAATTGTCATTGCTTGGGCATGGTGAAGACATGCCATCCCTTAATGAGGTGAAAAGTAAGTTGATTTGCCTTGAAGCTATGAAACAAATCCATAAAAGCCTGAGGGTTTTACTTAATTAGTAATTCTAGTCCAGAGCGTCATGCAAGTTTTGTGAAAGTCCAAGTTCTATAAAAGTCGCCAGTATCACTGAGGATTTAAAGAAAACATTTCTTTCTAGCACCATTCTTCTTTATCCTGGGCCCAGTGCCTCCTACAACAGCCTGTGTTCTAAGCTCATCCTGCCTGCTACACACCATGAAATGTTAGCCCCATTCAAACAACATTCTGAAGATTCTATATACTTGGACTTTCATGGAGTGCTGTGGGAAAATGGTAAAAAACATAGTTCCTGACATTAAGGGGTTCAAACTATAGTGGAAATAATGTGCAAGGTCATTATTTAGCAACCAACAAGTCCTAAGAGAGAGACGCATAGAATTCTGTTTAGTGTAGAAAGATGGTGGCTAACAGAGACAATACAGGATAGAATAGGGTGGGGAAATATAGGTGGCACTGGAAGCAGTCTCAAAATATAAGCAAACAGTGAACAGAGCTGGGAAGGTAGGCACTCTACATGTAGGGAGACAGAGGCAAGAGAGATAGGGAGTTTGGGAAACCATAGATAACCAAATAAGCTGGAGGGAGAATTTATGTGGGGACTGACTACAGGTGACCAGAGATGATCACAGAAAGGGAGCAATGAGATGACCACGGCCATTACCAGCCGTGGGTTTAGTTTTTGTCTTAAAGTTTATAAAACAAACCTAATTGGTGAGACTGTATACAGAAGTAATACAATTGGATTTCTCTTTTCTGAAGAGGGATCGTCCTAGCAACAGTGCGAGAGATGACAGCTACTGAAAGGAGTTTACTAGAGTTGGAGAAACCACTGCAGTGGTGCTGATAACAGATTCCAAGGGCCTACAGGATAAAAATCATGCATATAATAGATTTTATTTATCAAATAAATGAATAAAATCACTCTTTGAGATTCATGATCCTATGGGGGAAAAAAAGTTAAGATTTATTCTAGCTTTAAATGGATAGAGACAATGTATGATTCAACAAAGTTTAGCTTAGTGTTTTAATAAACAACATTACTAATCAATACTCCACCAGGGTCCTAAAATAGACACTATGGAGAAAGGCTAGTGTGTGTATGTGCATGTGTGCTTAAATACATTATTGTTTCATTTATATTTTGTGTGTGGCATCATATGTGTACATGGAGGTCAGCAGACAACTTGTGGGAGTTGGATCTGTTTCCACCATGTGAGTTCAGAGGACTAAAGACAGGTTATCAGGCTTGGCAGCAAGTGCTTTTACCTGCTGAACCATCTTACTGGCCTTGTGTTCATGTTTGTAATCATGTATATGATGTATATATGTTTGCATGTATGCATCCTAAGCGATGGGGGAAGATGGAGGAATAGGAAATTTGGTCAGTTAGAATGTGAACCTAGGGGTGGGAGAGATGGCTCAGCAGTTAAGAACACTGGCTGTTCTTGGAGAAGACCCAGGTTCGAATCCCAGCACCCACATGGCAGCTAACAACTGTCCGTAACTCCAGTTCCAGGGGTTCCAAAAGCCTCTTCTGTCCTCCGTGGGCACTGCACGACACGGGTGCATTTACATGCAGGCAATACATGCATACACATAAAATAAAAATAATAAATAAAATATTTTTAAAAAGAATGTGAACCTAGGCAAGCTTTATATTAATTATCAAAGTTCACAGGGCAAGGAGTATATTGATAAAGGAGGTGATCAGTTAAGTGGGACTTTCCATCCTAAGGCATCTATTGATAACAAATATTGTGCTCATAACTGAAGCCAAGTAATGTACTAAAAACATAATTTCAGTGATTTATTTTTTCTGTATAGAAAGGTATGCAGAGATTTTACCACAAGTATAGAAGAATTTACATGACATTGCCTAAAAATAATTGCAGATGAAATTACATGGGTAGACCAGTATAGCTGGTCTTTTGCTTATAGTTTATGAGAAACGAGCTTATTTTCATCACACTTCAATGGATCCTTCCTAAATATTATACTTCATCGCATTTCTAATGAATGAATATCTAATTTTCATTTGTCTTTCCCCAGCAGGATTTAAAATTTGTTTAGACTTGGAGCGGGACTGATGATAAAGTAGACTTTAAAGTCTTGAAAACTTAGAAAATAGAAGACAGAAGATTGAGAGATCTAAGTGTGATTTATAAAGGGAGACAAAAGGTAGAGTGGAAATTAAAATTCTTCCAAGTTGTAGTATATGATTTAAATAGAGTGCAATTTCCATGAACCAGAGAGAAAAATCAATATAACAAGAGTTGGAAGTGTAAAAAAATGCTTACCAAGCATGCATGCCCTCCATTACCCTGACCTTCTCCTTTCTCAGGTTGAAAAACTGATGGGGGGTCATGAAGGAACAGTGATTTCTCCCAGGAAAATGCTATGAGAATTAAGAGCTGCTTAATAGTTTGCACTAATAGATTGCTGTACATAAGACTTCAATATCCTCAGGCTTTGTAAATGAAAGGAAATTTTAATATCAGCCTAAGGGATTTTTTTTCAGTCAAATTTTGAATTTTAGAACATGTGGAATTCAATATGTATGGATTCAATAAAAGCGCATGCCACAGCATTTTGAATAGAAAGAAGCAAAAAGAAACAATGTTTCCATGTCAGGAAGTCTTCTGATTTGTAGTTCATTAAAATTATATTGCATTTGGCTATAGTGCTACATGCATTTATCTCTAAACATTGTATTAGAAGAGATATTTCTCTATTCCATTTTCTAATATAAGGTTTACTGTAAAGGCTTTAAAGAGTTAAAAATTAAACTTGTGACAATTTCTTTGCTAAGGCAAGTATTTCTTTCTTTTGAATCCCTATAACTTATATAACTATAAAGTAATACCTTGAAACTTCTCATTATTGCATAAATAATCTTGCTAATAGAAGAGGAACCTTTAATTCTGAAATTACGCAAGGACTATTTTAAGAACACTTGGGAAGATTGTTTCCTGGAGTGCCTGACAGTTTTCTTCAGAACTATGGCTTTGTGGAGAAAGCAGTAATTGTTAAACCTTTCTGCATGAAGCATACACTTTTTCAAATGTGCCCTGCAAAGGTATATTTTAAGAAAGATTTCAATTTGGTTGCATAATTTCAGCCTTTGCTGGGCCTGTGGTGTTGATAACATTGAAAAATAACTTGGTGTGCTGTTTGTTCTCCCACTGCTAAGATTTCATCACTGACTGCTAGTTTGCTAGAGATTATAGCTGCTAAAATGCTCTCCTGATTAATGTGCTAATTAATTAATGCAGCTGCTAAATTGTGATGTTGATTAAAATGCACCACACGGAGAATACTGGAAAACCTCCTTAAATTAGTCAATCATTGCAGGTGCATCACAACCCTAGGAGATGCTCAGATGCTGGGCAGAATGCGCAGATCTCTTGCTGCTTACTGGAGCAAATGGCAAATCTCTTAGTGAAGTCCCTACTTCCTTCATTTTAATCCTAAAATGGGCTTCATGGTCAGAACTCTCAGATGCAGCAGAACTATGACAATCTTGGGTTTTAATATTTTCACTAGCAGATTAGTTTTCTCTAGCAATGCATTAAACTTTAGAAAATAATAGTGCCCCTTATGTACATTGAGTTAAACCTCAAGTTCAGACTCTGCTTTGTTGGATTTTTATTTCCAAGTAATTCCAACTGTAGTATTATTTAGCTAAGATTCTGATTCTCAAGGTAAGCTTTTGTCTAATAGAAACCAGTAGTCATTAATCACATATGATACTGTTTAAGTAAAAATAAAAGATATTTTATACTCTTTAAGTTCTTAATCTTATAATTTTGGGAGTAAGGAATATAGCATGCTAGTATTGGTTGTTGTCAGGTAGCAAATGAATAAATACCAGGTCAATAGGATAGACACTAAGAAATTCAGGAATACAGAGGGATAATAAGGAACTTCTAGATGTAGAAATATCTTCTTCAACCTGGCATAGACTTGGAATGATGGAAAGATTTAGATTGATGGATTGCTCATTGTTTAGCATGGAGAAATCTTATAAATAAACATTTAAGTACCTGAGTGGGAACACTTGAAAGTGAAGTTTAGTTAAGTAAATAAAGCTGAGACTAAATAGATGAAACCAAAGGAGGCATCAGAGGGCCATGTTGACAAGTTAACACAGACCAGGACCAGTGTAGGACTGCTCTTGAATGCTGTGCAAGAAACAGGCCGAAGAGCCACTGATCCTTTGTACAAAGAGAGTAACTTAAGAGTAGCAATCTTTCTCAAATAATACACTTAAATTGGGACCAGATAAGATTTCCTATGAGCCAATGTATATTACTTGTGATATAGAAAACAGTTAATTCAGAAGCCCAAAGTAAGTAAAGAAGGTGCATTAATGTTGTGATAAAACACCTTGGAGAAGCACCTTAAAAGAGAAAAGGTTGACCCATGCTGGGTAAAGGCTTTCCAGTGCACATACCCTCAGGTTATACATATTCCTCAGCAACCCCTCAGTTATCTCAAAGCCTTTGAGAGGGAACTGACACTGATTCTAACCACTCCAACAGCTATCAAAATACCTGAAAGCAAATCCTGAATCCATCATTCCAGAGTCCAGGCTTGGAAGACAAAAGAAAAATGAGGAAGAACCCAATAGAGGGATGCTTTTGGAAGCCCTTGTCAAGAAATTCCAATGGAATCTTGTTGTGTCCAGAGAACGAATCCCCAAGAATTACCATGTAATACAGAGAGCATGCAAGAACAAAGAGTCTTTATTTGGGTTTAAGCTCGGACTTTCAGACCAAACTAACGTGGTAGGTTCGTCTGAGAGCCCTGATTGCAGGGGGAGGGAGCTTTTCATAGGTTTCAGACAAAGGGAGGAGGGGAATGGCAGAGTTTTTGGTCCAAAGAGCCCGCAAGCACCAACATACTTTTGAATTGATTGGTTACAGTCTTGGAGGCCTCTCATTGGTGGGTGCTGCCCTCAGGGCTGTGGAATGTGCTGACTGTTATCTTCAGGGCTAGAGGACCCTGTTTATTCCTTATAAGGCCTCAACCCTGCCCAGGCCCCCTGGACATGCCAGGCTTGCCTAGTCTATGTCTACAAGACATCACAAAATGGAGGAATCAGCAGTCAAAATGGAGATGATGCAGTTTGTCCCTCTGGTTCCCTCAAGTCAAGCGATTTACAGAAGCGAAAAGAGCAGTTAGTCCTAAATAGGGGCAGGGGCCTAGAGAGTCCAGGAGAGGGGGCCAAGGAGGAGGGTTCCACATTTCCCCCTCTCCTTGAAACTTGGAGGCCCCAATCATGGGGCTTCTTGGAGTTCAATGGCATCCCGGCTTAGGGGCTGGTATTGTGATCTCATGACCATTATTTGGATTGCCCCAATCGGTCCTTCATGAACTGTACTAACCTGTTTAAGATACAGGGTCTGAGGTTTAAGAGTAGGATCAAAATGAAGAGGGGGCCTATCAAGGTGGACACTAAGGTGGTCAGCCAGGGAGATGCATTGAACCAAGACTTGAACCACCCCTGTTGAGCCTCTCACTCTCTTTTTCTCTTAGCTAATCCTTCTCTTACCTTAGCCATAGTATCTTTGACTACCCCTGAATGATCGACATAAAAGCAACATTCCTCTCCCAGGGCTACACATAGCCCCCCGCCCCCATTGCAGGAAGATCAGATCTAATCCCTGTCGATTTTGCAATACCACTTCTGCTCTGGAGGACAGGGATTCTTGTAAATGAGAAATTGCATTTTCAAGCCTTTCTATATCTACATCTATTGCAGCCCTCAAGCTTGAGTACTGTCAATGTTGGGTGGCTAGTGAGGCCGCGCCTGTCCCAGCCCCAATGAGGCTGATTCTAAGAATCATACTTAGAGTAAGGGCCGTGGTGGTGATTGGTTCCCTGACAACCCGGGATCGAGTTCTGTTAATCTGTCCCAGTAGTTCATCATTAGTATGGTATAGCAGTCTGGGAACTAACTGGACTAGGATACAGTAGTCTCATGTCTGATTAAAAACTTCCATATGCACGTAAGGGGTCAGGCCAAAGGAGCAAGTCCACCATGCATCAGGCTTGGGGACCAAGTAACTGGTTAGGCATAACTCAATGCTCTGAGTGACATTGGATAGTTTCTGGTAATCGATTGGGATCTGTCTTAGAGCTCCAATGACAGGTGTTGTAGTCATCAGAAAAGTTATATGTCCCCAAGACCACTATGCCATCATAATAAGGTGGGCCAGTATCATAACATAACCAACAAGAGGCCATCATGTCTGGCTTTGTAGCATTCAGTACCAGATATGATTGCTCCAGCAGAGTGAGGAGAGGGTTTACCTCCGGTTTCTCAAAAGGGGCCAGTACCTTAGTATTTTGAACTTTAGCTCCTCTGGAGGTGGGGGTCCCAGGGCCTATGGGAGAAATTGTGGCCACCTCTGGGGTGACAGGCATCTTTGGGGTGGTTTGTGCCCATGGTGTAGGGGCAAGGACTTTGTTTGGTCTAATCTTAACTGTGGGTTTGGGGAGTAATCTGATTACTCGACGGATCCTGAAAACTGATCCCAAGCTCTCAGACTTCAACTGAATGACCCAAGTATAATCCATCTCCCAATTGGGGGCCTCCCTTCCTTGGTCTGTGAAACTTATTTTAATAGGATTACAGTTAGGATAGCACTTATTCCTTTGGGTCCATGCGAGGATGTTATGGACAGTGGCGAGCATGACTGCTGGATGGCCAATGCGTGTTAGTGTGATAAAATTATCTTTAACAGGGGGTGTCCAATCTATGAACCCTGTACTCAGGCAATCCCATGACTTGCAATAAAAGTTATAAGGTGTCCCACATTTTCTTTCTCCCCCTTTTTGCCTGCAGGCCTCGGGGCAAACATAAAAACTTAAACATAAAAACTTTGGGTGGAGTCTGTGGGACCTATACCAGCAATCAATTTTGAAAGGTCCAGGAACTACTTTGGGTATCTGGGCCAGGACCCTCATAGAGTTAACATCTATAAGTTGCCAGGTTGAATTAAAGGGCTGGTGGGGGTTGGCACCACAAACACTTATAACAATTAGTATAGTAATAATTAAGAATGGCTTAGTCTTAACTTGAGAGGATTGTCTGCATTTCAGTGAACTTTCCATGCCTTGAGTCCTGGTGCTGGGGCCTGACGGTTCTCCAGGTCATCGGGGTGTGGATCAGCTCTCTGGACGTGAATGTGATGTATCCAGGTAGTGATTCTGTCTACCTTGACGGCCATGGGTGTAGTCAGGAGCACCACATGGGGGCCCTTCCAGCAGGGCTTGAGCGTTTCATGGTGGTGCCGGTGGACATAGACCCAATCACCTGGCTGATAATTGTGCAGAGTGGGAGGAGGTGCTGTCTCATAGATAGCTCTCAGTTGGGGCCACACATCCTTATGTGCATGAGCCACTGCTTCTAAGGAATTAAGCAACTGATGGTTATCAAATTCAGCAATTAGTTCAGCTCTTAAATTGGGGAGAATAGGAGGGGGTCTTCCAAACATGATTTCATAGGAGGTTACCCCTAGCAGATAGGGTGAGTTCCTTACCCTATACAGGACGAAGGGAAGGAGAGCCGCTCAGTCCCTGCCAGTCTCCATGGTTAATTTGGTAAGGGTCTCTTTTAGAGTTCTATTCATCCCCTCTACCTGTCCTGAGCTCTGGGGCCTGTATGCACAATGTAATTTCCATCTTTCCTCCAATATCCTAGCTAATTCCTGGGTTACCTGTGAAGCAAAGGCTGGCCCGTTGTCAGAGCTCAGAAGGGCTGGGATGCCATACCTGGGTAAAATGTCCTCCAGCAATTTCTTGGCCACCACCTGAGTGGTCTCATGCTTGGTGGGGAAGGTTTCAGTCCATCCTGAAAAAGTGTCTACCAGAACTAGCAGATATTTGTAACCATACTTGACTGGCTTAATTTCTGTAAAGTCTATCTCCCAGTGGGCCCCTGTTCTAGAGCCCCTCATTCGAGCCCCTTGTTCCTTAGGATGATTCTCAGCATTGGTCAGCTTGCAACTAAGACATGTAGAAGTGACTGCATCAACAAGTGGGTGGAGATTCAGGACTTTTAAATGAGCATTTCTTAAAAGATCAGCTGTTGTCCTGGTGCCCAGATGAGTGGTTCAGTGGATATATGTGAGGAGGTCCTTGGCTAAGTCGTTTGGCAGAATAATTTTACAGTCTCCTGTATGCCACCAAGCATCGATCTTTTGGGTCATGGGGAGTCTGCGTATCAGCTTCATATCCTCTTGGGAGTAATGAGGCTGATCAGGTAGGATGGGGGCATGGGTAGGGCCTGGCAGTTGGATTGGCAAAATCTGGAAAGCCTCCAAAGCTACTTCTTTGGTAACTCAGGCTGCCTTCTGATTTCCTCGAGCTATGGGCATGTTGGCTTTCTGGTGCCTGGGGCAGTGAATAATAGCCAGTTTCTTAGGTAGCCATAGAGCCACCAGCAGGTCCAGAATTTCTCGTTTATTTTTAATAGTTTTTCCTTCCGCCGTGAGCAGTCCCCTTTCCTGGTAGATGGCTCCATGCACATGTGCCATAGCAAAGGCATATTGGTTGTCCATGTACATGTTCAGCTGCCTGTCCTTTCCAAGCCTAAGAGCCTCTGCCCATCCTTCATGAAAGCGCTACTGTCAGTGAACCAAGTAGCTTCTGCATTGGAGAGTGGCCGATTGGTCAGGTCGTTTCTGGACCCATGTACCAGGCTCAGGATCCCCGCACAATCATGCAGGGGCACATCCAAGTTGGGGTCAGGCAGCAGGGTGGCTGGGTTAAAGGCGGTGCTTGGGAGGAACTGAATTCTTGGAGGGTTAAGAAGTAAGCTCTGATAATGGGTTATTCAGGCCTTGCTTAACCAGCGGTCCAGTGGCTGCTTAAGAACTCCCTCAATAGCATGAGGAGTGGTGATGTGCAGTTCTTGCCCTAATGTCAATTTATCCATATCCTTGACTAGAAGGGTAGTAGTAGCTATAATCCGCAGACAGGGTAGCCATACTGCGGCTACTGGATCAAGTTTCTTAGACAAGTATGACACTGGTCTATTCCAGGGTCCTAACATTTGAGTCAGGACTCCTTTGGCTATTCCTTTCTTTTCATCTATGTAGAGGTGGAAAGGCTTGGTGACATCGGGAAGCCCCAAGGCCAGGGCCGTCAGGAGGGCTTGCTTAATTTTATTAAAGGCCCTTTCTCTTTCCCCCATCCAAACAAAAGTCTCATTCTCTTTTGTAGCCTCATAGAGAGGCTTAGCCAATTCAGCAAACCCCGGGATCAGCAAAACCCTGATGATCCCAGAAACTCCCTCACTGCTCTCCGGGAGTTGGGGACTGGAATTTTCAACACTGTTTCTTTCCTGGCATCTGTGAGCCATCTTTGTCCTTCCTTTAGAATGTACCCTAGATAAATCACTTCTCAACAACACATTTGTGCCTTCTTAGCAGATACCCTATATCCTAGCCTGCCCAGAGTCACCAACAAATCCCTAGTTCCTTGCTGAAATAGTAGAGCGTCATCAGCAGCTATCAGGATGTCATCTACATACTGCAATAGGGTGAGCTGGGGTGTTCCAGCCTGTACTCACCCAAATCTTCATGAAGTGCCTCATTGAAGAGAGTGGGTGTTTGAATCCCTGAGGCAGGCAAGTCCATGTCAGTTGTCCTTTGAAACCGACCTCCAGATCTTGCCATTCGAAGGCAAAGAATGGCTGGCTGTCCTTGGCTAAGGGCAGTTAAATAAGGTGTCCTTTAAACCTAGTACAGTGTACCAGCTCCTGGAGGGTGGCAAGGAGCTCAGGAGGGTATAGGGATTGGGCACCATGGAATGGATATCCATGACTCACTTGCCCAGATGAGTGGTTCGGTGGATAGATGTGAGGAGGTCTTTGGCTAAGTCGTTTGGCAGAATAATTCTACAGTCTCCTGTATGCCACCAAGCATCGATCTTTTGGGTCATGGGGAGTCTGTGTATCAGCTTCATATCCTCTTGGGAGTAATGAGGCTGATCAGGTAGGATCGAGGGGCAGGGTCTGGCAGTTGGATTGGCAAAATCTGGAAAGCCTCCAAAGCTACTTCTTTGGCAACCCAGTCTGCCCTCTGATTTCCTCAAGCTATAGGCATGTTGACTTTCTGGTGCCTAGGGCAGTGGATAATAGCCAGTTTCTTAGGTAGCCATAGAGCTGCCAACAGGTCCAGAATTTCCTGTTTATTTTTAATGGCTTTTCCTTCTGCTGTGAGCAGGTCCCTTTATCTATTAAATGAACCCCATTAGGTGAAAAATGGATGTGGGCTTCAATTTTGGTAAGCAGGTCTCTACCTAAGAGTGGGTGGGGCAATCTGGCATCACTAGGAAGGAGTGGGACACCCGGCCCATGCCTAGGTCCACTTTCCTTCGGGTGGTCCATGAATATTGGTTTATGCCAGTCGCTCCCTGTACCCAGGACTTTTTGTTTGGTAATTTGCCTTGAGTCTCTGTTAACACTGAATCTTGAGCATCTGTGTCTACATGGAAAGTCATGGGTGTCCTCTCCACTCTGAGAGTTACCCTGGGCTCGGGGAGGGGATCCAAACCCTATCCTCCCTATTTGCTCCATTCCCCAAGCTTCAGGACTTGTATTCCTTCATGGACCTGCTCCTGTCTGGCCGGTCTTTCTGGACATTCTTTTCTCCAATGGCCCGTTTTCTTACAATAGGTGCATTGGTTTCTCAGAATCTTTGGTCACCCTTCTGGGCATTTCCTACCTTGTTCAGCAGATAGGCGTCACAGCTGGCATTCCCTTTCACCCGGGGACCTGGTCGACTTTGCCAGGAGAATCTTGGCAAAGTCGCGGGTCTGCTTGGCACTGGCAGAGGCGGTGACCTGGGCCTGTTTGTCTTCAGGACTCTCTCGGTGATTGTAAACTTTCTCAGCCACTGACAGAAGTTCTGGCAAGGTTTTATTAGCCAGTCTGTCCAATTTCTGCAATTTGCATCTAATATCGGGTTCTGACTGGTTCATGAATGCCAGCCTCACTGCATTCTTATTCTCGGGTGCTTCCAGGTCCATTGGGGTATAAGTATGGAATGCCTCAAGGATCCTTTCTAGGAATGCTGCAGGCGATTCTGCCCTCCCTTGCTGCACATTACTAATCTTGGCCAAATTGTTCAGTCGCCTTGTGGCCGCCTGGAAACCCCCCATTAGAGTCTGGCAGTAGACCTGGAGCCTCTCCTTACCTTCAGCCACATTGAAGTCCCAATGAGGGGTAAGGCTTCATCAATCAGGGCCTGATTGGTGGTGGCATTCCCATCCACCCCAGGGACCAGCTTGCGGGCTTCAACCTGGATCCAGTCTCTTTCTTCAGTGGTGAACAGGACCTGCAAAAGCTGCTGAATATCATCCCAAGTGGGCTGGTGGGTGAACAAAATAGATTCTAGCAAATCAGTTAGACCTTGAGGCTTTTCAGAAAATTTAGCTATCTGTAACTTCCAATTGTAAGGGTCGCTAGTTGCAAATGGCCAATACTGCATCTGCTGGTCCCCTGCTTCAGTGAGGGGCCCCATGGCCTGGAGAGGGAGGACAGTAGAGTCTGCCACCAGCCATGGCTGCCCCCTTTTGACTCTCCTCCATGTCTGGGGAGGGTGTCCTTCTGCCTCCCAGGATGGGGCTGCCTCTACCTTCCCCGGAATGTCCTGAGGTTCTACTTGTGGAACAGGCCGATAGGGAGGTGGCTGAAGCAGGAGTTCTTCCCCTGTGCCTCCTTGCAAGACGGGGAAGATGGGGGCGGAGGGTTTAGTTTCATTTCTCTGCCACTCATCCTCACATAAGGTGAGGACAGTCAGCTTTGAGCCAGTGGGGGGAGGAGGAAAGAATGGCTTTAACCATTTTGGAGGCTCCTCCACCATAACCTGCCAAGTTGTGATGTAAGGGACCTGATCAGGGTGGCCTGGACGGCCATAAATTATACTCTGTAGTCTGTAGATGGTAGGCAGGTCAAACATTCCCTCTTCAGGCTAGCCGGATCCAAAAGTTGGCCATTCATTCCTGCAAAACACGAAGAGCTTCCCTTTCTTTACTCCTAACCCCAGGCTATCAGCCTGGGCTTTGAACTCCGAGAAGTGATCCTGAAAAAGGCTGAGAGGAGTTACTTGGTTCTGTCCCATTTCTTCCAACACAGTAAGAGTCACGAACACAACAAAAAGCACAAACACACAGAAAAATAACACACGCTTAACTGGCGCCTTAAACTGAAAATAGGACGATGGCCTCTCGCCTCCTGGCGGGTGCGACCTGCTCCATCCTTCCAAGTCTACCAAGGAAATCCAATCCCTATTAGGTGGGTCCGGGATGTCTCCCCAGTCCCACGGCCTGGGGCCTTCCAGTGCGTCTGTATAGACCTTGACCATGCAATCTTGAAACTGGACCCCCAAACCAAACCAGAAGCATGCAGGAATGAAAGACACAAAGACAAGAGACACTCACCGATTGGATCAAGTAGACTCTGCACTCTGGGGTCCAGTGGGGGGGGTCTTGGGGATCCTGGACAAGCCCCCAAATGTTGTGCCTGGAGAACGGATCTCCAAGAATTACCATGAAGTCCAGAGAGCATGCAAGAACAGAGTCTTTATTCGGGCTTAAGCTTGGACTCTCAGACCAAACTAACATCGTAGGTTCATCTGAGAGCCCTGATTGCAGGGGGAGGGAGCTTTTCATAGGTTTCAGATAAAGGGAGGAGGGGAATGGCAGAGTTATATTTTGATTGGTCCAAAGAGCCTGCATGCGCCAACATACTTTTGAATTGATTGGTTACAGTCTTGGAGGCCTCTCATTGGTGGGTGCTGCCCTCAGGGCTGTGGAATGTGCTGACTGTTATCTTAAGGGCTAAAGCACCTTGTTTATTCTTTATAAGGCCTCAACCCTGCCCGGGCCCCCTGGACATGCCTGGGCTTGCCTAATCTATGTCCATGAGACATCACAAAAATGGAGGAATCAGCAGTCAAAATGGAGACAGTGCAGTTTGTTCCTCTGGTTCCCTCAAGCCAAGCGATTTACAGAAGCAAAAAGAGAAATTAGTCCTAAATAGGGGCAGGGGTCTAGGGAGTCTAGGGGAGGGGGCCAAGGAGGAGGGTTCCACACTCTCATATGAACATTTGAAAATTGCCGTGTTCTTTTCTCTAGTTCCCTGTCTAGAACTTGTAATGCTAATTACTCTTGCCTTTACTTCTCTTTCATATCTCCTAGTCATGATTCAAGGACTTTCTTTTCCCCTTAGAGATAAGAGTTATACAATTAGGAAGTCTTTTAGATAGACCCACTGAAGAGGTACTCCAATTGCCTCACCCTGTGTCCCTGTTCAGCATGGAAGAAGCCAGAGTGATCTGCTTCCTGATTCCCTATCAGCAATTTGGATAACTTCGACTGAGCACTAAGATAAAAATATTTCTGAAACAGCATTGCTTCACACTTAAATTAAGTAACTACAAACTGTTTTTCAGAGCTTGAACAACAGATCAATGCACTTAGCCTCAAATAAGAGAATATTGTTTATTTCCCCTAATCTAAACATAAGTTGATGTCATTTTAACATTTTTTGAATTAAAAAGATAGATCCCTGTTTGTTTAAAAAAAAAGTGAGAGAGAGAAGAAAGAGTACATGAAGTTATCAGAAAAAAAGTGATGGAGAGATATGGGAGGAGTTGGAGGGGAGGGAGTGGGCATGGATTTGATCAAAACACCTTATATGCATGTATAAAATTCTCAATAAATTATTTTTTTAAATGTTTTAAACTAGAGGGGGGGGATTATTCTGGCTTATGATTTTAGTGCATGCATAACTCCATTGTTCCTGGGCATGCGATTTGGTAGAGCATCATGGTCTCAAGGCATGTTAAAGCAGAGATGTTCATTTCATTGTGGCCAGGAGGAGAGAGTGATGAAGGAAGGGCACCAAGATCAAATTCTGCCCTTTAAAGGCATGCTCTGGGTGACTTTCTTCCTCAGGCAAGGTAGTCTACTCACATTTCCACTGCTTCCCAATAATGCCAGTCAGTGGATTGGTCCACTGATTAGATCAGAGACCTAGTTATGGACTGAATCTGGACTGTCTCCCATGTACTCCTGCTTTGAATTCTCTGTTTTGAAGGCTGTGGAGCATTTAGGAAGTAGGATCCTGGCAGGAGGAAGAAGGTCTCTAGAATCAGGCCTTTGAAGGTTGTTTCTGATTTTGGTTTGTTTTTTCTGTTTCCTGGTCCAGAAACATAAGTCCCCTCTGCCATGCACTGAGGCATTCCTGTCACCATGCATTTACTGCCAAGATGGACTAAAGTCTGAAACCATGAGCAAAAATAATCCTTTCCTCCCTTGTTTCTCTCAGCAATACAAAAGCAACTAATACAACTCCCACCAGACAATTAGTTTGCAAACCTTACCAGCACCAATCCTTTAGCATATGAGACTTTGGAGACGGGGCACACATTATTTCCACCATGACTGAAGGTCTCTCTGGCAATATACCAGGAAGACCACTGGGAAAATGAGAGCAGGGGCTGTTGTGGTTAACAGAGAATCACAGCCCTTGTCTAATCATGGGGAATTATGTATAAATTATACAGAGAATTCCTGTGGAAGGATGGTCCCTTGAACCACTGTGTGAACCTAGTAACTGCCTTCAGTTCAAGTCCCAATATGGGTTGAATTTTGTCTTCCAAAAAGATATATTTAAATCCTTTAGGCTTGTGAGTGACTTCCTTTAGAAATAGGCATTTTGAAAATGACATCAAGTTTAGATCACTTCATTTACAAGCAGAGACACACAGAGAAAAGTGCTGATGGAGTGTTGTATAACTATTTCTTCTAATTGAAGCATCTCCTCCTGGAGGTGTTACAGTGGAAATACATGTTAAAGTTAAAAGAGAAACTAGGGTTAAAATGGTGGGGTTGGAGCATTCGGGACAATAAATCTCTGTAAGAGATTGCCAAGATGACCAGAGAAGAAGGACAGAACTCTGTGAGAACAAAGCCAGTGTCAACAGGCTCCAACTGGCTCACAGGAAGCAGCATCACTTCCTCCAGGAGCATCCGCAAGGCACTATTGTTCTTTCACATATTCTATTTGCAACAGACAAAGGTAAGGACAGCTTCTGAAAATCCTTAACTTATTCTAGGAGTGAGACCACCCCAGACCACCCCAGACCGCCCTGTAGACAATGAGCTAATTGAGGTAACCAAGAATAATAGCAGCTCTGTCTTGGTAGGCAGTAAGACAAGGGTCCATGACATACTGCAAACTGGTCACAGAAATAAGAGAACAAAAGAACATAGTTTAATTAATGGCTAGCAGACCCAGCCAAGGTAGGGGCTGGTAAATCAAGCAAAGGCCATAAAAGTAAAAGCAGCAGTGACCACAACACATGGCCAGTCCCCTGATTGGGTGAAGAGTGTATAATCATCTCCCTGGTTGGGTCAAGGGGACATGCACAGAGCCCATGAGCCTCCATTGGCTTGACTTACTATATGCCCAAAGAATCATCCAACCTCAATAGAGATCATCTCGGTCTCTTGGGGCCACCTTCCACTCTGGGGTGTCTTCCTTACTCTCCTTAACAGAACTTTTTTTATTTTCCTCACTGCTTTGTCTGTGTTTTTATTTCTCCTTGGTGTGACATTAAACTTGAGATCTAATGACTCAGGACAGCTTTGGTGATTGTTTGACCATCTGGCAATTTAGTCTCCTGGATTAAGCCCATCTGAGGGGAGAGAGACTCACTTGCCTCTAAAGATCTGTATCAGAAGGGTAAGAGAGGCTCTTCAAACTTGGGAAGTAAATGAAAATTACAAAACCCAAGGAGTAAACAAACCTTACAAGGCTCAGGAAACTCCTGAAAGTTACAAGATTTATAAGGTCCTTCACCAAGGTTGTATAATGGTAACTGTTACTGGGGAGAGGAAACTCTCTCACTGACTGAGTTGCTGCCAAGTTGTGTAGGAAGATCCAGGGATGCAAACTTCATGAGCCATCACTCATGCAAGAGTGGGCATTTCAGAGATGCAGTTACTTTTCAGTCTCCCATTCCCCTCACAAATAACCCTCATCCATATACTTGTAAGTAAGCCCAATAAACTCACTGGTTCACTAATGTATAAAAGTGTTTATTTAGTCTGTTGTCAGTGTCCTGTCTGAAGTGAATAGATGTTTGCTTATGTATCCACTGAAAAGTCACACAGGGTAGAAGCAGAGACTGGAGTTATGCATATGTAAACTCAGGTATACCAAAGGTTGCTAGCAAGTTTCAGAAGGTGAGAGAGCCAAGGAAGAATTCTCCCTTACAGGTTTCAGGGGAGCATGAGCCTGACAACACTTGATTTCCAACTTCTAGAA
>NW_008335967.1:463627-480375 GCF_000622305.1 Nannospalax galili | reverse complement strand
TTTTTTTTTTTTTTTTTTTTGAGACAGGGTCTCTCTGTAGCCCTGGATGGTTTGGAACTTGCTATGTAGACTAGGTTGGTCTTGATTTCACAGAGGTCTGCCTGCCTCTGTCTCCTGAGTGCTGGGATTAAAGGTATGTATTACCACCATATATATATACATATATATATATATGTATATATGATACTTAATTTGTGATAGTTTGTTATAGCAGCTCTAGGAAACTAATACACTAATGAATACTTTTTATGAGTTTTCTTATAATATGGTTAAATATATATATGGGCAAGGGCTATGGCTAATCCTTTACATTACTTTTTCATATGAACACAAACATACACATTTATATATGAGAAGTAGAGAGAGAGAATTGCAAATTAAAGACTGGAAAGTCACAGTGTGCTTGGCTTCAATGCTAGTACTTAGCCTTCAAAGATTCAAACTATAGATGTTTTACTCTGGCTTAGGCTCCTGTGCCAAATATATAGCTCTGGTAGCATGGCCTTTATAAGCTCTGGGCATAATATGTTTACCACTTTGTCCTCCTGAAGTAGAGACTACATTGGCCAGGTAGCCATTACTACTAACCACTTTCTGCCCTCCTAGCCTCCCCTGAAGATTTTGTTAAGAGTTATTTCTATCTAGAATTTTTTCAGAGACCTATATACTACATACATATTTTATAAGTATGTCCATAATGAAAATGCAGGTTGATATGCCGATTTTTATTTAACATCGTAAACATATTCCCATGTGTTAGTTACTTTTCTTGTGATTATGATAAAAATAATTGACCAAAACAATGTAAAGGAGGAAAGACTTATTCTGGTGCTTGGTTTCTTAAGTCACAGTCTGTTGTAGTGAGGACACATGGTGGAGAAACTAATGTGTACCAGAGCTCTTCACAGAGAGGTAGGATCAGGAAGCAGACAGTGGGTCAAGAAACATCCACGGATAACACATCCTAGGGCCCCTCCGCAGTAGCCTCTTCATCCCTCTAGATCTCACCTTCTGAAGTTCTGCAGCCTTCCAAACAGTGCCTCTAGCTGGGGACCAGGTGTCCAAAACAGATGAACCTGTGAAGGACATTTCAGATTCAAACCCCAAGAGCCCTTTTAAGTAAAGTTTTCATTTATTATGGCTCCTTATTGGCCCGATGTTTGTATGCACCCTGTATTGAGTCTTAAAATGTAAACTGGGGTCCTTGCTCTCTGTTGCTTTCAGTCTGAACTGCTCATCTGGATGGCACAAACACTAACCCAGCTGAACATGCCTCGGAAGCCAGCTTCCTTGGTTTTGCTGCCATGTGTCCTATTCTTTTCATAAACCAGGACTGGGCTTGTGATTTGATAACACAATATGTATTAAGGGTATGCTTTTTGTATTGCCATTCAGTGTTTTCTTATCCATTTCTTGAATGTTTGAGGAACAAAAATATACTGAGGTATGGTAAAGGACTCACTATAAGAGAACACTTATAGTGACTTAAGAGCTTTTCTTTGACTTTTTGTGCACAGTCAAACTGGTGAAAAATACTATGAATGTTTGGCACTAAGGTTTCTAAACAAAATTAGAAGCTATCATTGCTGTGCTTATCTAACATTAATATTGTTTGGTTAAATGAAGCCCTAAGTGTTGGGTTTTGAGCTCTATATTTATGTTTTCCTTTTTAATTGATGAATCAATTTCTCACTCTACCTGTTCTCCACTTTGTCCAAATGTGAGTACTCCAAAGACATGAATACAGGGGAAGATATATCTGCATGATTCAGCCCAATTTGATAAACAGGGTGTCTGATGCTGCAATGGCTCAGAAGGGACCACTTTGGATTAGAAAGGAACAGTTATGCAACATTGCCACCTGCAAATTTGCTCTTGGCTTTGCCCAAGTTTACAGCTGAGCTTTGGATGGAAAAACTCTTAAACACGATTTACCAACAGCCCCAGAAATCTCCACAGGGTCTGCACTAATTCAATCAAGACTCTCTGCTACTGAAAAGAATTTAAGCACCATTTTTCCAAGGGTACTCATGACATTTATAGATCAACACAACAGGTTACTTCCAAGTTTTATAAAAAACAAATTTCAAAGTCACTACTTAATATATTCTTGCTTAAATTGCAATCTTACCTACTTTGTATCACATCATATAAATTAGAATTTGCTTCTTACCTATCTTCTGTGATATAATTTCTGCTATCAGTTTGTTTTGATGACAAGTCACTTTTCTCTGGATTATAAAATGCATTCATCATTATCAGAGCTTCATTACAGGGCAAGGTCAGGGCTCCACGTGACAGAGCACAAGACTGCAACTAAGATTCCATGGGCTCTGTGAGCAAATAAATTTGTTGGATCTTTAGCTTCATAAGTTCCAGTGTTAGGGAAGGAATGCTGCTTTCTTAGGAAGGGCAGGATGAAGCTATTTAGTTAATAAGTTTGAATTCTAGTAGTTTGAATTAATTTTAGTAAATGTTCATATATTAATTAAATGAATACATTTTAGAAAGTTAAATATTCCGTTGGTCATTCATTTTGTCATGAATTTTTTTCTTTTGGTCTTTTTGAGACAGGGTCTCCCTGTAGCCCCAGCTGACCTGGAACTCACTATGTAGACCAGGCTGGCCTCAAACTCACAGAGATCCACCTGCCTCCGCCTCCCAAGTGCTGGGATTAAAGGTGTGTGTCATGAATATTTTATCATTTTACATTTCTGGAAAACATTCTTCTACTTCAGTGAACTTTTCTCATATAAGCCTTAGAAATTGCATGAAACAAATAAGCCAACCACATGTTGCCATTACCATTTGGACAGGAAAAGGAGTCTTAGAAATTTTCTGAATTACTTTTTCTAGTAAAATTACCTAGTTGGTCAATGAAAAAATTTGCATAATGGCTTGAATTTTAACATTAAGAGCTTTTAGGAAAAGGCCAAAGTCAAAATCAAGATGGCTCTTCTCTGTGTAAAAAGCAAAGTTGGCTCTTTGGGACCATTCTCTTCCATCAAGGTGATCTATGGACCGATGGGGAGTGGCTGTTAGTGTTGTGACACTAAGGAAGGGGACACAAATTTCCCCTTATTTGCCTCAAGAAAGGCCAGACTATATTGTAGTATTTACTACCTCAAAATTGAGGTCACCAGAACAACTGTTCATGTCTTTGTCTTGTGACTCTGGCTCTACAGTTCCTCTTCAGTCGCTCTGCTCTGCTTGGTGGTGGGACAGTCTCCGAGTTTCTGGTTGTTGTCATTGAAAAACAGGCAAGTCTCCCATAAGCAGTCTCTTAACAACTGTAACTGAATTAATTTCTGTATACTTTTTATCTGTGACTAAACTCATGTCAGTGAATGCAGGATGAATTTTGCTGATTCAGGGAACAGAGGTTATTAATTGTAAATGTTAAAGCCTACTATTACCTTGAACATGGGAAATTGTTTTTTTATTACATTTCAATAAACAACATTTGACTTCTATGTTCATATTTGACAGAACGGTTGTCATGAGGCCATACTTTTAATGAGAATCACTAACCCTGTTGAATTTGCAAACAAACTGTCTATGGAATATTAGATAGCCTCTGAAGAGGCCAGATATTAGTAGTTTATGATCCTGGGGAAGAGAGGAGACTCTTGTTGAGCTGGGTTAGCATTCCACACATCCCTTTTACAGAACCTTTGCCAGCTCTTAAAACTGCACATGATAAGAGACTGAGAATATGGTAGACCAGCTGTCGAGACTGAAGAGCCAGCAGCTATAGCAGACTCATGGGACTGAGTGGCCCAAACTAGGAGCCTGAGAGAATTGAAGCACTTAAAGCCTGAATGTTCAAAGTCATGGAGAGGCAGGAGATGTACAGAAAGCCCTTAGAGCATGCATCATCAGTTTTGCCAGTGGGGCATTTTTCAAGTTTTTAATTGTACAAAGAAATTTAAAAGCCAGGAAGAGAAACACCAAAACACTATCCAGATCTGAATTCCCAATAAAAGCAATAGAAAAGAAAATTAAGCAAATCTTTAAAATGTGGAGAAAAAAGCTATCAATTTAGACTTCTAAATCAAATAAAAATCCTTTAAGAAGACATAAAAAGGCATTTCTAGTAAAGCAAATACTGAGAGAATTTTGTTGACCTGAATTATAAAAATGAAAAATATTTTCAGGTCAAAGAAAAATAAGACATTAGAAAATGTGGATATAAGGGTAAATCTAAATAAAATGGTGATGTAAATAATATCTCATAAACTTTAAACCAATGAAATAAAAATTATGATAACAAAATAATAGGTAGGAAATTGGAAAATGGAATTAAAGATTTCTTAGAATCCAATATTGTCAGAGAAACAGCAAATTTCTACTTTATATTAGATTCTAATAATATTTGTTAGAAGTTCTAATGCAATCACAACAAAATCATCTATCTGTCTATAACCTGTCTGTAATTTGTGTTTTTATGTAAGAAACAAGAATAGAAAATTGAAAATTTGGGGAAAACTAGAAATAAGAGTAAGATGATTAATTTGAAGCCTAAAGAAAGAATAATTACTGAATTTAAACAAAAATAAATGATTCCACTAAAACATGAAGGTTGTTAGACTGATAAAATATCTGTGTGCTCTTCTAAAGAAAAGACACATTGGAAACCACATTAGGAAAAATTATGGCCTGCAGCACTGAGAAAGTGCTGTTATAACTGAATTTGTATCAGATATATGCTTATTAAGAGGCCTTCAATATACCTCAAACTATCAAAAGCACACAGGCTATCTCCTTTGATCATGTTAGAATTCAAGTTAGGAATTAATCACAAAATAACTAGGATATTTCCAAGTATTTGAGGACAAGTAATATACTTCTTTTGCATTTTATGTATGGTCTCACTATGCATTCTTGGTTGGCCTAGATCAGGTTGGCCTTGAACTCACAGAGATCTACCTATGTCTTCCTCCTAAATGCCAAGATTAAAGATCATGGCTAGCCACAACAGTAACATGCTATTTAAAAAGTACTAAATGGTGACTCTAAGAACTACCCAGAGGAATCCCAGGATGCAATATAAAAGAACAATCATAAACATGATCATAGACTTCAATGACTTGGGGTTGGAGAGATGGCTCAGTGGTTAAGAGCACTGGCTACTCTGGCAGAGGGTCTGAATTCAATTCCCAACCGACAACCATCTGTAATTCAAGTTCCAGGGGATTCCGAGCCCTCTTCTACCTTCCACAGGCATTGCACAACATGGGTACACTTACATAGATGTAGGCAATACATGCATACACATAAAATACAAATAATAAATGAAACATATAAAAAAGAAAAAACAAAACAAAAAATATATAAAAAAGAATTCAATGACTTTAAAGAACACACAAACAACTCAAAGAACTAAAACAAAGAGAATAGGAATAAACTCGGGACTGAAGCTTAAGAAAATAGGAATATATGGCCAAATGAAATGACAAAAGCACAAATAAACGACTTAATGGTACAACTCAAAATTTGGAAAAGCAAGAACAAATTAAAACCAAATCCAACAGATTAGAAAAATAATAAAAGCATAAATCAATGAAATGGAAACAAAAAATATACAAAGACTCAACAAACCTAACAGCTGTTTCAATGAAAAGATAAACAAGATAGACATACCTCTAACCCAGCTAACCAAAAGAAAAAAAGAACAAATTCACATCAACAAAATCAGAGATGAAAGAAGAAACATCACAACAGACACCAAAAAGATCCAGAACATTATAAGGGAATACTTTAAAATCTAAACTATATTAAATTTGAAAATCTAAAAGAAATGGATGAATTTCTAAATTTAATGGACCCACCAAAGTTAAAGAAGGGGTCAACAGTTTAAGTAGAAGCATAACAAATAAGGAAGTCAAAACAGTAATACAAAGCCTCCCAACTAAAAAATGCCCACAGCAGAATTTTATCAGACCATCAAAGATCTACAATCAATACTACTTAAATTATTCATAAAGATAGAGGGAGAACTCCCAAACTCCTTCTATGAAGCCAGTATTACTTTAGTACCTAAACCAGGAAAAGGTACAATAAAAAAGAAAACTATAGGCCCATATCCTTAATGAACATAGATGCAAGAATGCTAAACAAAATACTTGCAAACTGCATACAGACACACATCAAAAAGATTATCTACCACATTCACATTGGCTTTATTCCAGACATGCAGGGATGGCTCAATAAGTCAATTAAGGTAATAAATCATATAAATGGACTTAAAGACAAAAATCACATGATCATCAATAGATGCAAAAATGGCATTCAACAGAATCCAACATGCATTTATGATAAAAGTCCTAGAGGAAATTGGAATGGAGGGAACATACCTCAACATAATTAAAGCTATATGTACAATAACTCCACTGCCAGCATCATTCTAAATGGAGAAAACCTGGAAGCATTCCCATTAAAATCACTAACCAGACAAAGCTGTCCACTATCCCCACTCCTTTTCAATACAGTATTTGAAACTCAAGAGAAGAAAATTAAAGAGGTACTAATTGGAAAAGAAGAAGCCAAATTATCCTTATTTTCAGGTGATATGATATTATACATGAGATACAAAAAGGTCTACTAAAAAATTTCTAGAAATGATCAACACTTTTGCCAAAGTAGCAAGAGACAAGAAATCAATTTACAAAAATCAGCCTTCTATATATCAGTAACAAGCAATCAGAGAAGGAGTTCCTGAATCACTCCCATTCATAGCAGCTTCTCCCCTGCTCCCAAATCTAGGAATAAAACTAACCAAAGACATCAAAGACCTCTACAACGAAAATTTTAAGTATTTGAAGAAGGAGATTAAGGAAGATACAAGCAGATAGAAAGCCCTTTCTTGCTCATGGACTGATAGAATTCATATTGTAAAATAACCATCCTACTAAAAATAATTTACAGTTTCAATAAAAATCTCTGTGCCATTCTTCATAAAACTAGAAAAAAAATTCTAAAATTCATATGTAATCACAGAAGACATCAGACAGCCAAAGCAGTCCTGAGCACAAAAAGCCATGCTGGGGGGATTAATAGAGCAGAGTTCAAACTATATTATAGCACTATAGTCATAAAAACAGCATGGTGTTGGCAAAGAAACAGACATGTAGATCAATGGAACAAATTAGAAGACCCAAACATACGTGAATGCAATTTCAGCCACCGGATAATTGCCAAAGGTGCTAAGAACACACACTGGAGGAAAGACAGCATCTTCAGAAATGGTGGTGGCAAAATGACCTCCACATGTGAAAGAAACTCTGCACAAAAGTCACTCTAAATTAATCAAGGACCTCAATGTGAATCCTGAAACTCTGAAACTATTAGAAGAAAACATAGGCAGTACCCTACAAGCGCAGTAAAGGACTTTCTAAATCAAAGATCGATTGGTCAGAATTAAGGTCAACAATCATCAAGTATGACCTGTACAACAAAAGAAACAAACAAACGAATGAAGAGGAAGCCCAGAGAGTGGGAGAAAATCTTCATCAGCCAAACATCTGACAGAGGATTAATATCCAGAATATACAAAGAACTCAAAAAACAAAGGAGCAAGAAGCAAATGACCCAATTGAAAAATGGACTATGAATCTGAATAGAGAGCTCTCAGAAGAAGAAAGAAAAATAGCTAAAACCTTAAAAAGTATTCAACATCTTAGTAATTAAAGAAATGCAAATTAAATCTAACCTCAGCCAGAATGGGTAAGATCAAGAAAACAAATGACAGCAAATGTCAGCATGAGTGCAGGGAAAGGGGAATCCTCATTCACTGCTGGTGAGCTTGCAAACTTGTGCAACCCTATGGAAAACAATGTGGAGAACTCTTCAAGAACTTAAAATGATCCTGCCATATGACCTGGTTATACCACTCCTTGGCACATACCCAAGGACTCATTCCTACTGCAGAGATACTTGTTCAGCCATGTTTGTTGTGCTTCTTTAACAATAGCTAAGGAATGGAAACAACCTCAGGTACATCAACCTAAATGTTCCTCAGTTGGTGAATGGATAATGAAAATGTGGTTCATTTTCAGAATAGCCTTGTACTCAATGAAAAAGAAAACAAAATCATGAAATTTGCAGGTAAATGGATAGAACTAGAAACTGTTATGGTAAGTGGAGTAACACGGACTTAGAAAAACATGTAACATGTTTTCTCTCATTTGTGGATCTTAGCTACAAATTCTTAGGTATGGGTATATATTCTGATATAACCACAGGAGCCAGGAAAATGGAAAGGAATCATGAGGATAAAGGGAAAGAATGAACCCGAGAGAGGGGATAGCAGGAGACTGTTGTTATTAAGGGAGAAATGGGAAAATGGGGGTACTTTAAATGGTGAGGTAGAGAGAGGTTATATAGAGGGAGAGAGGGGTGAGATAAATGATGCTTATGTAGTGTGAAAAACTGGAGGGAAATGTAGTAGTCCTACTGAAAGCCTACTGAAAAATGCCCATTATACGTATATATATATATATGTATGTGTATAGATAAAAGCTATAACAAGAGACAGTGACAGAAAGGAGAAACCTCCTTCCCTTGGAGTTGCTGGTCAGGGTTGTCCAAGAGACTGCCAAATAACATAGGCTATTAACACAGCTCTTGATTACCTCCCAGAACTTGAAAGTAGGACCCTATTACTGAAGACAGAATATACTTCAGACACAGGACTTGGACTAATGGAGCTGGAACTGACTTGGGATTCTTCTCCATGAAGACTAGCTCTTATAGTATCAGAGGGTACTATACAAACTGCTGAGGGAGAAAAATCAATCAGTGATCCAGCCCAGCTTTAAAGCCTAAAAACCACAACAATGACAGGCACAGCAAACTATCTCTATTGGTGCAGTAGTGGCACTTTTATGCTGGGGGCAGGTCATCATACCTATCTAATTGGACTTAGACCCACTCATGTGTGGTACTGTAAACATAGCCAAATACACATTACTGGAGAGGTCATAGATCCTAGAGAAAAAAAAATCTATGTCATATTCCTTCACAAACATAATTTCTTACTACATCCTAAATATGTATCCTTATATTTTCAAACAAGTTCACCTTTCACCACTCATCAAAGAAGCTTCTTTTTGCAACAGATGGAGACTATTACAGAGTTCCACAACTGATCAAACAGAGAATATGTGTCTATGAAATGCCCAGCCCTAAGTGACATATCTACAATGTAATATCAATACCCAAGGCTCAGGAACACAGTGGAACAAGGAGCAGAGAGAATATTAATGTATCCCTCAATTCTCACCAGCAAAATTTCTTATGCAACAGATGGTGATTAACACAGAAAGCCACAACTGCCCCAAATGACAGAATAAGAGACTGTAGAGAGTGAGTCCCTGGATAGAACTCTTATATTAAAACTCTGTGACCCAGGGCTCAGGGGCTATTGCTGAAAGGGGGCAGAAAGATTGTAAGAGCTAGGTGTGGTAGATGACCTAAGGAAACAGACTTTTCCAGGTGGCTGAGAACTTTCTAATATGAACTTACAGCAGCGGTGACAGCATGCACAATACTCATGAAAACTCAAACCAGACAGAAACCCAGCATAGATATGGGGAAATGGTAAGAAGTCCCAGTCTTAGCCAAGGTACTATTGGCAACTGATCATTGTTGGGTGAAGGAGAGTGGCTGATGGATTTTAAATTGTAACTCATTAGGATGACTTCTTGGTAGTATTTCTGTACCATCTTGCAACAATTCTATTCTTACACTCAATAAAAATGTAGACATATATTCACCAAAAGATTTTTGGGGGGGCTCTTTTTGAGACAGTGCCTCCCTGTAGGCCCAGCTGTCCTGGAACTCACTATGCAGACCAGGCTGGCCTTGAACTCACAGAGATCCGCCTGCCTCTGCCTCCTGAGTGCTGGGATTAAAGGCATGCGCCACCATGCCCGGCCTCAAAAGATATTTTTAAAAATATTTTATTTATTACTTTAATTTTTTATTTTATATATTTTGGGGGAGCTGGAGAGATGGCTCAGCAGTTAAGAGCACTGACTGCTCTTGCAAAAGATATATTTTAAGAACATTTGTAGCAGCATTATTTACCATAGTCCTCAGTCAGAAGCAGTCTAAATACCCATGAAGAGTAGACTGAATCTAAAATGAGGTCTATCAATGCTACAGGATACATATAGCGACCAGAAACAATGAGTACCATGGAAACATGCCATAACCAAAGGACGGCTAAAGAAAATCCAGACACAAAAAGAATTCGTTATATTTGCCTCCATACATACAATGTCTGAATCAGCAGGGCTGATCCATGGGGAAGGAAGCTAGGGTGGGTAGTTGTTTTCTTTGAGGAGGGAATTGTGCTAATATAAGGGACTAAATCCCTGATTAGCAAACAGTGTCCCTGAGGAACAATAAAGATGGCATACCTCTGTCTTTTTGGTCTCTGGCAGGAAGGCCTTTTTTTTTTTTTTTTTAAATTAATCTGCTCGAGTAAGGAAACCACATCTGGTACAGCAGCTGCAATTGGAGTCACTACTTGATTAAGTTAGGAAGGCCTTATTTTTTTACTCTAACTGACCTGCTTAGAGTCATAAAGTCATAATCCTACTCTTAGTTTAGAGATGTGAATTATTTAAAATTAGGAGAGGGGAAACTATTAAAACCCTCAAAATCCAGGCCTTCTCCAGAGCATGGTGGATTTTGGTTCTAAATTTCCCTTTCCACTTGTGGAGAGTTTTATCTTTCTGTATGAGTGTGTGTATGTGTGTGCAATTCTTTATGTGTATAAATGTGATTCTTTATCTTTCAATGAAAACTTGTTTACTTTGTACTCTCTGATGGTCTGAGATTTTTCCTGCCTTTTAATTCAATAATTGGCTGAGAAAACCACCCTAACCTCTAGACAGTGACCATCTAAGACCTCTAGACTGATAATGCCACTGCAACACTAATTAGACAACCTGATTAAGGCCCTATTTTGGAGCATTATTATTACTCTGATTTTCTTAAGATTTTATTTCATTTTAAATTATGTGTATATGTGTGTCTACTCTCCAGGTGTATGTGCATATTATTATCGGTGCTGCAGAGGCATGAAGAGGGCATCAGATTCCCTTGAGCTGGAGTTACAGGCAGTTGTGAGCTGCCCAGAACAGGTGCTGGGAACTGAACTCAATTACCCCATTTCTTGATGTATGAATTTGTTCCTCAGATGAATTCACTTTGAAAAAATAATTCATTGAGTAGTATATTTATGTATGTCATAAGTACATGAAACTTTCAAATAAAAGTTTTGGCTCAGAGCAGCAACCTTTTTTAAAGCCATTTGATGTTAACAACCATGTCCAGAATGGGATTCTGATTCTGTTTATCACTTTATTCTCTTTTCCTCCATAAGTATAGATTTCTACTTTCTTTCTATTACCAGAAATGTGTTCAGTACAGAAAAAGTATTCACTTCTTTTTTTCTGGGTTAATGTGTCTTTCTGGGAATCATACTGATTCATGCCTCTGGATGTATACAGAATGCCCACTAAAAAATTACACATCAAAGTGAAAAAGACTAGTAAAGCTAACTAGCATCTTTTTGCTTTGTAACTTTAAGATTGTGGCTGTATATCAAAGTGTTAGATCAAGAGTTTTCAGAACAAGAGAAAAAGGAACAAGCAAAAGTAGCAATACCAGTGTTTCAAGACAGGCATAAGAAACTTTAGGCAGTTGAAGCAGCTTGTAGAGTGAGATGGATGAGTAGTGATGGAGTATTCAGAGTGCGGTAGCACAGACGCTGCAGAGAGCAGCAAAGATATCTTTTTTTTTTTTTTTAGGTTTATCATGCTCTCTATAGTGGTTCTATGACAGATCTTGCTTCCAGTTTCTATTTGAGATCATCACCTAGTGGACCTCTGGTGTTACGATCCCTTGGTGAATGTTCTCTCACACAGTCTGTGGCTTGGTAGGAGCAGGACAGGGGCAGAGGCATGGGCAAAGGAACCACTGATCCTGGGAGGAATGAGCCCACAGAGTGGGTAGAGGAAACTCATGTGTGGTACTGTAAACCTAGCCAATACACATAACTGGAGAGTCATAGATCTTACAGAAAACCCCAAGGCTCTCACATACCTAGACAAATGTAATTTCTTACTATGTGCGAAATGTGGACCCTTAAATTTACAGACAAGTATTCCAATCACCACTCATCAAAGAAGCTTCTTTTTCAACAGACAGAGGTAATTACAGAGTTCCACAACCGGTGGTACACTGAGATTATCTGTGGATTGCCCAAGCCTAAGTGGCGCATCTATGATGCAACCAATACACTTAAGGCTCACGGAACATAGAACAAAGGATGAAGAGAACACCAATGCATCTTTAAGTTCTCATCAATGAAGCTCCCTTATGCAACAGAGAGGCAGGAAAACAAAAGGTCACAAATGTAGAGAATAAGAGTTTACAAAGTGTGGGTCCTTAGGATCCTATATTAAAATCCACCCACCCAGGGCTCATGGACCATTGCAGAAGAGGGGGTGGAAAGATTGTAAGAGCCAGAGAGGAGGTACATGACCATATGGAAATAGAGTCCTAAGGCTCCTGGGCCTTTTCTTATATGAACCTATAGCAATGATGTTAGCATGCACAAGATCCATGCAGACTCAAACAGATGAAAACCCAGCACAGAACTGTGGAAATGGACAGCAGGTCCCAATCTTGTCAAAGAATTATAGGCAGCTGATTACTGCTGGGTGAAGAAAAGGCAATCTTCTTAAAGGGAGGGGCTCTAAATAAGCTGACTAGACCTCAGTGGATGAACTTGGACTGAGGGACATCTGGGGACACTAACTTGACATGATAGGCCTTAACACAAATGACAGAATGTATGAATTCAAATTGAGGGGGTATGGGAGGTGGGTTAATAAGGAAGGGGTAACAAAGATGATTAAGATGTTCTGTATGAAATACACAAAAATTCGATAAAGAGATTTGAGAAAATGTTCTTCCATCACGTTATAATTGCTGCCATTGTTGCTTTTACTATATCTTTGGACTCTTGTTTGCTTTACAGTTTGGAAAATGTAAATTATGTTTTGGGTTGTATGTCTCATTTTTGCAATGTAAAATATGCAAGAATCAGCTTTTCAGTTTGGGGCATGGCTAAGGTAATTTAGAAGTTCAGGCTTCTCTGTCTGATTCAGTATCAGAAGTATACAAGCTTGACCTAAGCTATATGGCTGCCCTAAACCAACTGCATGTCTTTAGATTTGGATGGAAGACACATGGCTGATTGCTCTACTGAAACCACTGAGGGAATATATTTTAATACTACAAAGTAGTATTACTCAATTGACACATCTCAGTTTGTTCTGACAGACAATGACTGTGTGACTAAGATTATATGTATATATGTGTGTGTATATATGTATATAGTGTGTGTGTTTGTGTGTGTGTGCGTGCATGTGTATGTGTATGAAGCTATGAATATATACACTTATTGGCATTTGTTATCAAAGGGAAACAGCTTATATATCAAATTTATTAAGTTTTATAAAATAATGGATATTTTAAATTGTAAAGATAGAAAATCTATGAAAATCAAATAGCAAGCTGGAACAGGAGGCTCCCAGAAGCCCAATATTATTGCATTAATTTATGAAACTCCACTTATTGTATATCTGTTAACTTATTTGATCCAATAAGCAATTTGAGTTACACCTCAATGGGCTAAATCTTTCAAAAATATTGAATGTTCTCAAATGAGATTTTACTTGCATTGCATGAATTTGCTTTATTTACTTATTGATTTTTCATCAGAAATAAACATAAAACACCTTGTGTGTGTCTATTTGTACAGAAACCAAACTGTTTAAGACCATGAAGTGCCTTCTCTTTATAACTTTTATTCTCCCATGGCTCTTCACTGCCCACAAGTAGAATTCTGCATTTGGCTTTTGCTGCCCAGGTGCTGAGTACCTAGGGTGTTCACAGGGGTCATATGGAAAACCATGTGGGGTATGTATGCCCATCTCCTTTAGGTCTGAGAGTCTGGACAGCCTACGCTTATGCAGAAAGAAGGCAGCAGCCCTGGCTGACAGCTGTGGTTTGGCTCATTTTAAAATCAATGCCCATTTTTCTCCTTTTCCCTGACCTGATTGGATAACTTGGTCATGAAGGAATTTTATGTTTAAGACGTTGCAAAGCTGTATGAGAGTTCTTTCTGTTCTATACTGACATGGAGGGGAGACATCACGTTTTTCTGGCATGCAGAAAGACAGTCACATACATGCAATTCCATGCATATGCACAGTCTCAAAACACTTACCTGCCTCTTAAAAGCCTAGTGTATAAAAATGGCAATGGGCACACAATCACTTGTATTTCAGGAGTTCCTTTGATATCTACCCAAAGGCAGTGTGTTTAGTATCACAGCAGTGCAAACAGCCCTGCAGCTTATTTCCTGTGTTAAACAGTAATCAAGCTAAACAAGACAGGGAGCCATCCAAGATCTCCCAATTCTCTCCTAGCTAGATGCCCACCTCCTGTATCTAATAGAGGTGTTATCTGAAACTGCCACCTTATTGGCCCCCTGCAAGTGCACTGTAGCTCTTCTGTGTCCTTGCATAGAAATCTTAGCACTCGTTACACTGCACACTTCAATGCACAAAGTTATAACCAATCCAAGTCCCCTATGAAAATATGATCATGTCCATCTTGCTACATAAAAGCAATTACTATTTTTAATATGTGTTTTCCAATTTGACGTGTAAAATGTATATGGATATCTTATTGTTTGTCTTGGTTATCCTTAGTTGTCAACTTGATACATCCTACAGCCATCTGAGAAGGGAGCCTCAACTGGAGTTGCCTAGATCAGGTTAGTCTGAGCACATCTGTATAGGGTTTTTTCTTAATCATTAATTAATGCAGGAGGGCCCAGCCCACTGTAGGTAACACCATTCCCAAGCAGGTGTCTTGGGCTACATAAGAAAGCTAACTAAACATGAACCTTGGAAACAGCCGGCATTCAGAAGTCATCCATGGTTTCTGCTCCAGGTCCCTGCCGTGAGTTCCTTCCCTAGCATCCCTCAGTGATGAACTGTGACCCGGAAGTGTAAGATGAAATAAAACCTTTTCTCCCCTAAGTTGCTTTTGGTCAGAGTATTTTATCACAGCAACCAAATGAAACTAGAACAATAGCCTATTGTTATTTTTTAAGTTTAGTGTTTGTGTGTGTATTGTGGTTTTGCGAATATACGGATGTTCATAGAGCTCAAAGGCATCAGATTCCCTCTGGAGCTGGATTCACAGGCAGTTGTGAGCCACCAGATGTGGGTACCGGGAGCTGAACAGTTCCTGTGCAAGAGCAATACATGCTCTTAACTATGCAGTCTGTCCAGCCCTGAAACTAGAAGATATTGACAGAAATATTTGAGCAATCTATAAATTTTACTTAATGAATTTCTTTTTTTTTTGTGCTTATTAAAAATGGGGTCAAGGGCCAGACATGGTGGCACACACCTTTAATCCCAGCACTTGGGAGGCAGAGGTAGGCAGATCTCTGTGAGTTCAAGGCCAGCCTGGTCTACATAGTGAGTTCCAGGACAGCTGGGGCTACAGGGAGACCTTATCTCAAAAAAGACACCCCCCCAAAAAGGTGTCAAATGCCTTTCTTGACTCAACAATATTATAGCCTCTCCCTCCCCTCCTGTCTTCTCTCACATGTGCCTTCTATCCTTTCCATCCTTCTTTTTCCTGGGGTAAACATAATTCATTGGATGCACTGTTTCAAAATAAGATTTCAACATAATGCTTCCAACTTGAAAAGATTTTCTGTTGACTTTGATTTACAATTTGAAGTATAGTGTTTCTCTCTCTCTCTCTCTTTCTGTGTATGTGTGTGTGTGTGTGTGTGTGTGTGTGCAAGTGCATGTGCCCATGTGTGCATAGGTCAGAGGAGGGTGTCAGGTGTCCTGTTCTATCATTCTTCAGCTTATCCCTTTGAGACAGGGTCTCTCACTGAACCTAGGATAAGCTGGTGGCCAGAAAGCCTCAGTGATCCATCTGTCTCTGCCTCCTACAGCACCGAGTTTATAGCTGCACGTGAGGCCACACCTGAAATCAGGTCATCGTGCTTATGCAATAAATTTCAAGCCATCTCTCCAGCTTCAATGTTTGTCTCTCTTTAGTTGTAAGCTATTTTCTCAAGATAAAGAATTTCTTATTCTCCAGTAGTAGTTCTAATAGCTCTTACAATGGAGAGATACATTTTGCCTTTTTAAAATTCATGCTTTGATTTATGCTGAATTAATCTAGTATGCATATTTGGTAGATTCCCTATTAACGAACAAGTTAAAAAATGACATTTGTATTCCATAGTGAAAAACAGATGCAGTTTAGACCATGGAGATGCAGTTCGGACCATGGATTTCTTCCCAAATGCACTGTCTACCATAGTCTACTGTTGTCCAAATTGACTCATTCAATGAGTAAACACAATGAAACTTCAGACTTAATCTTCCTAAATCAGATTTGTCAAACACAGAACGGGATCCTTGTTGCAAGTTTTTTTTTTTTTTTCCTTCTAAGCTTTTAGTCTGAGTTAATTGGGGGGTCATGTCAGAAATAGTGATCCCAGACACTTTACATCCTGACTCTGCCAGGGGTAAGAGCTTATGTAACTATGGTGCAGTATCACAACCAGGAAGTTGACATTGGTCAAATCCACTAATTCAGATTTCACTAGGTCTCTCTCTCTCTCT